>NW_025963278.1:0-187513 GCF_020740725.1 Corvus hawaiiensis | reverse complement strand
AATGGGCGAGGCAGAATCGTGTATGGGCAGGGCTAAAGGGGGAAAGGCCGTGGCTGAAGGCGGAATGGGCGTGGCTAAAGGGGGAATGGGCGGGGCCAAGGGCGGGGTGGGCGGGGCTAAGGGCGGAGTGGGCGGGGCTAAAGCCGGAAGGGGCGGGGCTAAAGCCGGAAGGGGCGGGGCTAAAGCAGGAAGGGGCGGGGCTAAAGGGGGGGCCTTGCCGGGGCTCTAGGGGCCGTAGGGGGGAGGCTAAAGGGGGAAAGGCCGTGGCTGAAGGCGGAATGGGCGTGGCTAAAGGGAAAATGGGCGGGGCCAAGGGCGGGGTGGGCGGGGCTAAGGGCGGAGTGGGCGGGGCTAAAGCCGGAAGGGGCGGGGCTAAAGGGGGGGGCTTGCCGGGGCTCTAGGGGCCGTAGGGGGGAGGCTAAAAGGGGAATGGGCGAGGCAGAATCGTGTATGGGCAGGGCTAAAGGGGGAAAGGCCGTGGCTGAAGGCGGAATGGGCGTGGCTAAAGGGGGAATGGGCGGGGCCAAGGGCGCGGTGGGCGGGGCTAAGGGCGGAGTGGGCGGGGCTAAAGCCGGAAGGGGCGGGGCTAAAGCCGGAAGGGGCGGGGCTAAGGGAGGGGCTTGCCGGGGCTCTAGGGGCCGTAGGGGGGAGGCTAAAAGGGGAATGGGCGAGGCAGAATCGTGTATGGGCAGGGCTAAAGGGGGAAAGGCCGTGGCTGAAGGCGGAATGGGCGTGGCTAAAGGGGGAATGGGCGGGGCCAAGGGCGGGGTGGGCGGGGCTAAGGGCGGGGTGGGCGGGGCTAAGGGCGGAGTGGGCGGGGCTAAAGCCGGAAGGGGCGGGGCTAAAGGGGGGGGCTTGCCGGGGCTCTAGGGGCCGTAGGGGGGAGGCTAAAAGAGGAATGGGCGAGGCAGAATCGTGTATGGGCAGGGCTAAAGGGGGAAAGGCCGTGGCTGAAGGCGGAATGGGCGTGGCTAAAGGGGGAATGGGCGGGGCCAAGGGCGGGGTGGGCGGGGCTAAGGGCGGAGTGGGCGGGGCTAAAGCCGGAAGGGGCGGGGCTAAAGCCGGAAGGGGCGGGGCTAAAGCAGGAAGGGGCGGGGCTAAAGGGGGGGCCTTGCCGGGGCTCTAGGGGCCGTAGGGGGGAGGCTAAAGGGGGAAAGGCCGTGGCTGAAGGCGGAATGGGCGTGGCTAAAGGGAAAATGGGCGGGGCCAAGGGCGGGGTGGGCGGGGCTAAGGGCGGAGTGGGCGGGGCTAAAGCCGGAAGGGGCGGGGCTAAAGGGGGGGGCTTGCCGGGGCTCTAGGGGCCGTAGGGGGGAGGCTAAAAGGGGAATGGGCGAGGCAGAATCGTGTATGGGCAGGGCTAAAGGGGGAAAGGCCGTGGCTGAAGGCGGAATGGGCGTGGCTAAAGGGGGAATGGGCGGGGCCAAGGGCGCGGTGGGCGGGGCTAAGGGCGGAGTGGGCGGGGCTAAAGCCGGAAGGGGCGGGGCTAAAGCCGGAAGGGGCGGGGCTAAGGGAGGGGCTTGCCGGGGCTCTAGGGGCCGTAGGGGGGAGGCTAAAAGGGGAATGGGCGAGGCAGAATCGTGTATGGGCAGGGCTAAAGGGGGAAAGGCCGTGGCTGAAGGCGGAATGGGCGTGGCTAAAGGGGGAATGGGCGGGGCCAAGGGCGGGGTGGGCGGGGCTAAGGGCGGGGTGGGCGGGGCTAAGGGCGGAGTGGGCGGGGCTAAAGCCGGAAGGGGCGGGGCTAAAGGGGGGGGCTTGCCGGGGCTCTAGGGGCCGTAGGGGGGAGGCTAAAAGAGGAATGGGCGAGGCAGAATCGTGTATGGGCAGGGCTAAAGGGGGAAAGGCCGTGGCTGAAGGCGGAATGGGCGTGGCTAAAAGGGGAATGGGCGGGGCCAAGGGCGGGGTGGGCGGGGCTAAGGGCGGAGTGGGCGGGGATAAAGCCGGAAGGGGCGGGGCTAAAGCCGGAAGGGGCGGGGCTAAAGGGGGGGGGGCTTGCCGGGGCTCTAGGGGCCGTAGGGGGGAGGCTAAAAGGGGAATGGGCGAGGCAGAATCGTGTATGGGCAGGGCTAAAGGGGGAAAGGCCGTGGCTGAAGGCGGAATGGGCGTGGCTAAAGGGAAAATGGGCGGGGCCAAGGGCGGGGTGGGCGGGGCTAAGGGCGGAGTGGGCGGGGCTAAAGCCGGAAGGGGCGGGGCTAAAGCAGGAAGGGGCGGGGCTAAAGGGGGGGGGCTTGCCGGGGCTCTAGGGGCCGTAGGGGGGAGGCTAAAAGGGGAATGGGCGAGGCAGAATCGTGTATGGGCAGGGCTAAAGGGGGAAAGGCCGTGGCTGAAGGCGGGATGGGCGTGGCTAAAGGGGGAATGGGCGGGGCCAAGGGCGGGGTGGGCGGGGCTAAGGGCCGAGTGGGCGGGGCTAAAGCCGGAAGGGGCGGGGCCAAAGGGGGGGGCTTGCCGGGGCTCTAGGGGCCGTAGGGGGGGAGGCTAAAAGGGGAATGGGCGAGGCAGAATCGTGTATGGGCAGGGCTAAAGGGGGAAAGGCCGTGGCTGAAGGCGGAATGGGCGTGGCTAAAGGGGGAATGGGCGGGGCCAAGGGCGGGGTGGGCGGGGGCTAAGGGCGGAGTGGGCGGGGCTACAGCCGGAAGGGGCGGGGCTAAAGCCGGAAGGGGCGGGGCTAAAGGGGGGGGGCTTGCCGGGGCTCTAGGGGCCGTAGGGGGGAGGCTAAAAGGGGAATGGGCGAGGCAGAATCGTGTATGGGCAGGGCTAAAGGGGGAAAGGCCGTGGCTGAAGGCGGAATGGGCGTGGCTAAAGGGGGAATGGGCGGGGCCAAGGGCGGGGTGGGCGGGGCTAAGGGCGGAGTGGGCGGGGCTAAAGCCGGAGTGGGCGGGGCTAAAGCCGGAAGGGGCGGGGCTAAACGCGGGGGCTTGCCGGGGCTCTAGGGGCCGTAGGGGGGAGGCCAAAAGGGGAATGGGCGAGGCAGAATCGTGTATGGGCAGGGCTAAAGGGGGAAAGGCCGTGGCTGAAGGCGGAATGGGCGTGGCTAAAGGGGGAATGGGCGGGGCCAAGGGCGGGGTGGGCGGGGCTAAGGGCGGAGTGGGCGGGGCTAAGGGCGGAGTGGGCGGGGCTAAAGCCGGAAGGGGCGGGGCTAAAGGGGGGGGCCTGCCGGGGCTCTAGGGGCCGTAGGGGGGAGGCTAAAAGGGGAATGGGCGAGGCAGAATCGTGTATGGGCAGGGCTAAAGGGGGAAAGGCCGTGGCTGAAGGCGGAATGGGCGTGGCTAAAGGGGGAATGGGGGGGGCCAAGGGCGGGGTGGGCGGGGCTAAGGGCGGAGTGGGCGGGGCTAAAGCCGGAAGGGGCGGGGCTAAAGGGGGGGGCTTGCCGGGGCTCTAGGGGCCGTAGGGGGGAGGCTAAAAGGGGAATGGGCGAGGCAGAATCGTGTATGGGCAGGGCTAAAGGGGGAAAGGCCGTGGCTGAAGGCGGAATGGGCGTGGCTAAAGGGGGAATGGGCGGGGCTAAGGGCGGGGTGGGCGGGGCCAAGGGCGGGGGTGGGCGGGGCTAAGGGCGGAGTGGGCGGGGCTAAAGCCGGAAGGGGCGGGGCTAAAGCCGGAAGGGGCGGGGCTAAAGGGGGGGGGCTTGCCGGGGCTCTAGGGGCCGTAGGGGGGAGGCTAAAAGGGGAATGGGCGAGGCAGAATCGTGTATGGGCAGGGCTAAAGGGGGAAAGGCCGTGGCTAAAGGCGGAATGGGCGTGGCTAAAGGGGGAATGGGCGGGGCCAAGGGCGGGGTGGGCGGGGCTAAGGGCGGAGTGGGCGGGCCTACAGCCGGAAGGGCGGGGCTAAAGCCGGAAGGGGCGGGGCTAAAGGGGGGGGCTTGCCGGGGCTCTAGGGGCCGTAGGGGGGAGGCTAAAAGGGGAATGGGCGAGGCAGAATCGTGTATGGGCAGGGCTAAACAGGGAAAGGCCGTGGCTGAAGGCGGAATGGGCGTGGCTAAAGGGGGAATGGGCGGGGCCAAGGGCGGGGTGGGCAGGGCTAAGGGCGGGGTGGGCGGGGCTAAAGCCGGAAGGGGCGGGGCTAAAGCCGGAAGGGGCGGGGCTAAAGCCGGAAGGGGCGGGGCTAAAGGGGGGGGCTTGCCGGGCCTCTAGGGGCCGTAGGGGGGGAGGCTAAAAGGGGAATGGGCGAGGCAGAATCGTGTATGGGCAGGGCTAAAGGGGGAAAGGCCGTGGCTGAAGGCGGAATGGGCGTGGCTAAAGGGGGAATGGGCGGGGCTAAGGGCGGAGTGGGCGGGGCTAAAGCCGGAAGGGGCGGGGCTAAAGCCGGAAGGGGCGGGGCTAAAGGGGGGGGGCTTGCCGGGGCTCTAGGGGCCGTAGGGGGGAGGCTAAAAGGGGAATGGGCGAGGCAGAATCGTGTATGGGCAGGGCTAAAGGGGGAAAGGCCGTGGCTGAAGGCGGAATGGGCGTGGCTAAAGGGGGAATGGGCGGGGCCAAGGGCGGGGTGGGCGGGGCTAAGGGCGGAGTGGGCGGGGCTAAAGCCGGAAGGGGCGGGGCTAAAGGGGGGGGCTTGCCGGGGCTCTAGGGGCCGTAGGGGGGAGGCTAAAAGGGGATATGGGCGAGGCAGAATCGTGTATGGGCAGGGCTAAAGGGGGAAAGGCCGTGGCTGAAGGCGGAATGGGCGTGGCTAAAGGGGGAATGGGCGGGGGCCAAGGGCGGGGTGGGCGGGGCTAAGGGCGGAGTGGGCGGGGCTAAAGCCGGAAGGGGCGGGGCCAAAGGGGGGGGGCTTGCCGGGGCTCTAGGGGCCGTAGGGGGGAGGCTAAAAGGGGAATGGGCGAGGCAGAATCGTGTATGGGCAGGGCTAAAGGGGGAAAGGCCGTGGCTGAAGGCGGAATGGGCGTGGCTAAAGGGGGAATGGGCGGGGCCAAGGGCGGGGTGGGCGGGGCTAAAGCCGGAAGGGGCGGGGCTAAAGCCGGAAGGGGCGGGGCTAAAGGGGGGGGCTTGCCGGGGCTCTAGGGGCCGTAGGGGGGGGGCTAAAAGGGGAATGGGCGAGGCAGAATCGTGTATGGGCAGGGCTAAAGGGGGAAAGGCCGTGGCTGAAGGCGGAATGGGCGTGGCTAAAGGGGAATGGGCGGGGCCAAGGGCGGGGTGGGCGGGGCTAAAGCCGGAAGGGGCGGGGCTAAAGCCGGAAGGGGCGGGGCTAAAGCCGGAAGGGGCGGGGCTAAAGGGGGGGGGCTTGCCGGGCCTCTAGGGGCCGTAGGGGGGAGGCTAAAAGGGGAATGGGCGAGGCAGAATCGTGTATGGGCAGGGCTAAAGGGGGAAAGGCCGTGGCTGAAGGCGGAATGGGCGTGGCTAAAGGGGGAATGGGCGGGGCCAAGGGCGGTGTGGGCAGGGCTAAGGGCGGGGTGGGCGGGGCTAAAGCCGGAAGGGGCGGGGCTAAAGCCGGAAGGGGCGGGGCTAAAGCCGGAAGGGGCGGGGCTAAAGGGGGGGGCTTGCCGGGCCTCTAGGGGCCGTAGGGGGGGAGGCTAAAAGGGGAATGGGCGAGGCAGAATCGTGTATGGGCAGGGCTAAAGGGGGAAAGGCCGTGGCTGAAGGCGGAATGGGCGTGGCTAAAGGGGGAATGGGCGGGGCTAAGGGCGGAGTGGGCGGGGCTAAAGCCGGAAGGGGCGGGGCTAAAGGGGGGGGCTTGCCGGGGCTCTAGGGGCCGTAGGGGGGAGGCTAAAAGAGGAATGGGCGAGGCAGAATCGTGTATGGGCAGGGCTAAAGGGGGAAAGGCCGTGGCTGAAGGCGGAATGGGCGTGGTTAAAAGGGGAATGGGCGGGGCCAAGGGCGGGGTGGGCGGGGCTAAGGGCGGAGTGGGCGGAGCTAAGGCCGGAAGGGGCGGGGCTAAAGCCGGAAGGGGCGGGGCTAAAGGGGGGGGGCTTGCCGGGGCTCTAGGGGCCGTAGGGGGGAGGCTAAAAGGGGAATGGGCGAGGCAGAATCGTGTATGGGCAGGGCTAAAGGGGGAAAGGCCGTGGCTGAAGGCGGAATGGGCGTGGCTAAAGGGGGAATGGGCGGGGCCAAGGGCGGGGTGGGCGGGGCTAAGGGCGGAGTGGGCGGGGCTAAAGCCGGAAGGGGCGGGGCTAAAGCAGGAAGGGGCGGGCTAAAGGGGGGGGGCTTGCCGGGGCTCTAGGGGCCGTAGGGGGGAGGCTAAAAGGGGAATGGGCGAGGCAGAATCGTGTATGGGCAGGGCTAAAGGGGGAAAGGCCGTGGCTGAAGGCGGGATGGGCGTGGCTAAAGGGGGAATGGGCGGGGCCAAGGGCGGGGTGGGCGGGGCTAAGGGCCGAGTGGGCGGGGCTAAAGCCGGAAGGGGCGGGGCCAAAGGGGGGGGCTTGCCGGGGCTCTAGGGGCCGTAGGGGGGAGGCTAAAAGGGGAATGGGCGAGGCAGAATCGTGTATGGGCAGGGCTAAAGGGGGAAAGGCCGTGGCTGAAGGCGGAATGGGCGTGGCTAAAGGGGGAATGGGCGGGGCCAAGGGCGGGGTGGGCGGGGCTAAGGGCGGAGTGGGCGGGGCTACAGCCGGAAGGGGCGGGGCTAAAGCCGGAAGGGGCGGGGCTAAAGGGGGGGGGCTTGCCGGGGCTCTAGGGGCCGTAGGGGGGAGGCTAAAAGGGGAATGGGCGAGGCAGAATCGTGTATGGGCAGGGCTAAAGGGGGAAAGGCCGTGGCTGAAGGCGGAATGGGCGTGGCTAAAGGGGGAATGGGCGGGGCCAAGGGCGGGGTGGGCGGGGCTAAGGGCGGAGTGGGCGGGGCTAAAGCCGGAGTGGGCGGGGCTAAAGCCGGAAGGGGCGGGGCTAAACGGGGGGGCTTGCCGGGGCTCTAGGGGCCGTAGGGGGGAGGCCAAAAGGGGAATGGGCGAGGCAGAATCGTGTATGGGCAGGGCTAAAGGGGGAAAGGCCGTGGCTGAAGGCGGAATGGGCGTGGCTAAAGGGGGAATGGGCGGGGCCAAGGGCGGGGTGGGCGGGGCTAAGGGCGGAGTGGGCGGGGCTAAGGGCGGAGTGGGCGGGGCTAAAGCCGGAAGGGGCGGGGCTAAAGGGGGGGGCCTGCCGGGGCTCTAGGGGCCGTAGGGGGGAGGCTAAAAGGGGAATGGGCGAGGCAGAATCGTGTATGGGCAGGGCTAAAGGGGGAAAGGCCGTGGCTGAAGGCGGAATGGGCGTGGCTAAAGGGGGAATGGGCGGGGCCAAGGGGCGGGGTGGGCGGGGCTAAGGGCGGAGGTGGGCGGGGCTAAAGCCGGAAGGGGCGGGGCTAAAGGGGGGGGGCTTGCCGGGGCTCTAGGGGCCGTAGGGGGGAGGCTAAAAGGGGAATGGGCGAGGCAGAATCGTGTATGGGCAGGGCTAAAGGGGGAAAGGCCGTGGCTGAAGGCGGAATGGGCGTGGCTAAAGGGGGAATGGGCGGGGCTAAGGGCGGGGTGGGCGGGGCCAAGGGCGGGGTGGGCGGGGCTAAGGGCGGAGTGGGCGGGGCTAAAGCCGGAAGGGGCGGGGCTAAAGCCGGAAGGGGCGGGGCTAAAGGGGGGGGCTTGCCGGGGCTCTAGGGGCCGTAGGGGGGAGGCTAAAAGGGGAATGGGCGAGGCAGAATCGTATATGGGCAGGGCTAAAGGGGGAAAGGCCGTGGCTGAAGGCGGAATGGGCGTGGCTAAAGGGGGAATGGGCGGGGCCAAGGGCGGGGTGGGCGGGGCCAAGGGCGGAGTGGGCGGGGCTAAAGCCGGAGTGGGCGGGGCTAAAGCCGGAAGGGGCGGGGGCTAAAGCCGGAAGGGGCGGGGCTGAAGGGGGGGGGCTTGCCGGGACTCTAGGGGCCGTAGGGGGGAGGCTAAAAGGGGAATGGGCGAGGCAGAATCGTGTATGGGCAGGGCTAAAGGGGGAAAGGCCGTGGCTGAAGGCGGAATGGGCGTGGCTAAAGGGAAAATGGGCGGGGCCAAGGGCGGGGTGGGCGGGGGCCAAGGGCGGGGTGGGCGGGGCTAAGGGCGGAGTGGGCGGGGCTAAAGCCGGAAGGGGCGGGGCTAAAGGGGGGGGCTTGCCGGGGCTCTAGGGGCCGTAGGGGGGAGGCTAAAAGGGGAATGGGCGAGGCAGAATCGTGTATGGGCAGGGCTAAAGGGGGAAAGGCCGTGGCTGAAGGCGGAATGGGCGTGGCTAAAGGGGGAATGGGCGGGGCCAAGGGCGGGGTGGGCGGGGCTAAGGGCGGAAGGGGCGGGGCTAAAGCCGGAAGGGGCGGGGCTAAAGCCGGAAGGGGCGGGGCTAAAGGGGGGGGCTTGCCGGGGCTCTAGGGGCCGTAGGGGGGAGGCTAAAAGGGGAATGGGCGAGGCAGAATCGTGTATGGGCAGGGCTAAAGGGGGAAAGGCCGTGGCTGAAGGCGGAATGGGCGTGGCTAAAGGGGGAATGGGCGGGGCTAAGGGCGGAGTGGGCGGGGGCTAAAGCCGGAAGGGGCGGGGCTAAAGCCGGAAGGGGCGGGGCTAAAGGGGGGGGGCTTGCCGGGGCTCTAGGGGCCGTAGGGGGGAGGCTAAAAGGGGAATGGGCGAGGCAGAATCGTGTATGGGCAGGGCTAAAGGGGGAAAGGCCGTGGCTGAAGGCGGAATGGGCGTGGCTAAAGGGGGAATGGGCGGGGCCAAGGGCGGGGGTGGGCGGGGCTAAGGGCGGAGTGGGCGGGGCTAAAGCCGGAAGGGGCGGGGCTAAAGCCGGAAGGGGCGGGGCTAAAGCCGGAAGGGGCGGGGGCTAAAGCCGGAAGGGGCGGGGCTAAAGGGGGGGGCTTGCCGGGGCTCTAGGGGCCGTAGGGGGGGAGGCTAAAAGGGGAATGGGCGAGGCAGAATCGTATATGGGCAGGGCTAAAGGGGGAAAGGCCGTGGCTGAAGGCGGAATGGGCGTGGCTAAAGGGGGAATGGGCGGGGCCAAGGGCGTGTTGGGCGGGGCTAAGGGCGGAGTGGGCGGGGCTAAAGCCGGAAGGGGCGGGGCTAAAGCCGGAAGGGGCGGGGCCAAAGGGGGGGCTTGCCGGGGCTCTAGGGGCCGTAGGGGGGGAGGCTAAAAGGGGAATGGGCGAGGCAGAATCGTGTATGGGCAGGGCTAAAGGGGGAAAGGCCGTGGCTGAAGGCGGAATGGGCGTGGCTAAAGGGGGAATGGGCGGGGCCAAAGGCGGGGTGGGCGGGGCTAAGGGCGGAGTGGGCGGGGCTACATCCGGAGTGGGCGGGGCTAAAGCCGGAAGGGGCGAGGCTAAAGGGGGGGGCTTGCCGGGGCTCTAGGGGCCGTAGGGGGGAGGCTAAAAGGGGAATGGGCGAGGCAGAATCGTGTATGGGCAGGGCTAAAGGGGGAAAGGCCGTGGCTGAAGGCGGAATGGGCGTGGCTAAAGGGGGAATGGGCGGGGCCAAGGGCGGGGTGGGCGGGGCCAAGGGCGGAGTGGGCGGGGCTAAAGCCGGAAGGGGCGGGGCTAAAGCCGGAAGGGGCGGGGCTAAAGGGGGGGGCTTGCCGGGGCTCTAGGGGCCGTAGGGGGGAGGCTAAAAGGGCAATGGGCGAGGCAGAATCGTGTATGGGCAGGGCTAAAGGGGGAAAGGCCGTGGCTGAAGGCGGAATGGGCGTGGCTAAAGGGGGAATGGGCGGGGCCAAGGGCGGGGTGGGCGGGGCTAAGGGCGGAGTGGGCGGGGCTAAAGCCGGAGTGGGCGGGGCTAAAGCCGGAAGGGGCGGGGCTGAAGGGGGGGGGCTTGCCGGGGCTCTAGGGGCCGTAGGGGGGAGGCTAAAAGGGGAATGGGCGAGGCAGAATCGTGTATGGGCAGGGCTAAAGGGGGAAAGGCCGTGGCTGAAGGCGGAATGGGCGTGGCTAAAGGGGGAATGGGCGGGGCCGAGGGCGGGGTGGGCGGGGCTAAGGGCGGAGTGGGCGGGGTAAAAGCCGGAGTGGGCGGGGCGAAAGCCGGAAGGGGCGGGGCTAAAGGGGGGGGGCTTGCCGGGGCTCTAGGGGCCGTAGGGGGGAGGCTAAAAGGGGAATGGGCGAGGCAGAATCGTGTATGGGCAGGGCTAAAGGGGGAAAGGCCGTGGCTGAAGGCGGAATGGGCGTGGCTAAAGGGAAAATGGGCGGGGCCAAGGGCGCGGTGGGCGGGGCTAAGGGCGGAGTGGGCGGGGCTAAAGCCGGAAGGGGCGGGGCTAAAGCCGGAAGGGGCGGGGCTAAAGGGGGGGGGGGCCTTGCCGGGGCTCTAGGGGCCGTAGGGGGGAGGCTGAAAGGGGAATGGGCGAGGCAGAATCGTGTATGGGCAGGGCTAAAGGGGGAAAGGCCGTGGCTGAAGGCGGAATGGGCGTGGCTAAAGGGGGAATGGGCGGGGCCAAGGGCGGGGTGGGCGGGGCTAAGGGCGGAGTGGGCGGGGCTAAAGCCGGAAGGGGCGGGGCTAAAGCCGGAAGGGGCGGGGCTAAAGGGGGGGGGCTTGCCGGGGCTCTAGGGGCCGTAGGGGGGAGGCTAAAAGGGGAATGGGCGAGGCAGAATCGTGTATGGGCAGGGCTAAAGGGGGAAAGGCCGTGGCTGAAGGCGGAATGGGCGTGGCTAAAGGGGGAATGGGCGGGGCCAAGGGCGGGGTGGGCGGGGCTAAGGGCGGAGTGGGCGGGGCTAAAGCCGGAAGGGGCGGGGCTAAAGCCGGAAGGGGCGGGGCTAAAGCAGGAAGGGGCGGGGCTAAAGGGGGGGCCTTGCCGGGGCTCTAGGGGCCGTAGGGGGGAGGCTAAAGGGGGAAAGGCCGTGGCTGAAGGCGGAATGGGCGTGGCTAAAGGGAAAATGGGCGGGGCCAAGGGCGGGGTGGGCGGGGCTAAGGGCGGAGTGGGCGGGGCTAAAGCCGGAAGGGGCGGGGCTAAAGGGGGGGGCTTGCCGGGGCTCTAGGGGCCGTAGGGGGGAGGCTAAAAGGGGAATGGGCGAGGCAGAATCGTGTATGGGCAGGGCTAAAGGGGGAAAGGCCGTGGCTGAAGGCGGAATGGGCGTGGCTAAAGGGGGAATGGGCGGGGCCAAGGGCGCGGTGGGCGGGGCTAAGGGCGGAGTGGGCGGGGCTAAAGCCGGAAGGGGCGGGGCTAAAGCCGGAAGGGGCGGGGCTAAGGGAGGGGCTTGCCGGGGCTCTAGGGGCCGTAGGGGGGAGGCTAAAAGGGGAATGGGCGAGGCAGAATCGTGTATGGGCAGGGCTAAAGGGGGAAAGGCCGTGGCTGAAGGCGGAATGGGCGTGGCTAAAGGGGGAATGGGCGGGGCCAAGGGCGGGGTGGGCGGGGCTAAGGGCGGGGTGGGCGGGGCTAAGGGCGGAGTGGGCGGGGCTAAAGCCGGAAGGGGCGGGGCTAAAGGGGGGGGCTTGCCGGGGCTCTAGGGGCCGTAGGGGGGAGGCTAAAAGAGGAATGGGGCGAGGCAGAATCGTGTATGGGCAGGGCTAAAGGGGGAAAGGCCGTGGCTGAAGGCGGAATGGGCGTGGCTAAAAGGGGAATGGGCGGGGCCAAGGGCGGGGTGGGCGGGGCTAAGGGCGGAGTGGGCGGGGATAAAGCCGGAAGGGGCGGGGCTAAAGCCGGAAGGGGCGGGGCTAAAGGGGGGGGGGGCTTGCCGGGGCTCTAGGGGCCGTAGGGGGGAGGCTAAAAGGGGAATGGGCGAGGCAGAATCGTGTATGGGCAGGGCTAAAGGGGGAAAGGCCGTGGCTGAAGGCGGAATGGGCGTGGCTAAAGGGGGAATGGGCGGGGCCAAGGGCGGGGTGGGCGGGGCTAAGGGCGGAGTGGGCGGGGCTAAAGCCGGAAGGGGCGGGGCTAAAGCAGGAAGGGGCGGGGCTAAAGGGGGGGGGCTTGCCGGGGCTCTAGGGGCCGTAGGGGGGAGGCTAAAAGGGGAATGGGCGAGGCAGAATCGTGTATGGGCAGGGCTAAAGGGGGAAAGGCCGTGGCTGAAGGCGGGATGGGCGTGGCTAAAGGGGGAATGGGCGGGGCCAAGGGCGGGGTGGGCGGGGCTAAGGGCCGAGTGGGCGGGGCTAAAGCCGGAAGGGGCGGGGCCAAAGGGGGGGGCTTGCCGGGGCTCTAGGGGCCGTAGGGGGGGAGGCTAAAAGGGGAATGGGCGAGGCAGAATCGTGTATGGGCAGGGCTAAAGGGGGAAAGGCCGTGGCTGAAGGCGGAATGGGCGTGGCTAAAGGGGGAATGGGCGGGGCCAAGGGCGGGGGTGGGCGGGGCTAAGGGCGGAGTGGGCGGGGCTACAGCCGGAAGGGGCGGGGCTAAAGCCGGAAGGGGCGGGGCTAAAGGGGGGGGGCTTGCCGGGGCTCTAGGGGCCGTAGGGGGGAGGCTAAAAGGGGAATGGGCGAGGCAGAATCGTGTATGGGCAGGGCTAAAGGGGGAAAGGCCGTGGCTGAAGGCGGAATGGGCGTGGCTAAAGGGGGAATGGGCGGGGCCAAGGGCGGGGTGGGCGGGGCTAAGGGCGGAGTGGGCGGGGCTAAAGCCGGAGTGGGCGGGGCTAAAGCCGGAAGGGGCGGGGCTAAACGCGGGGGCTTGCCGGGGCTCTAGGGGCCGTAGGGGGGAGGCCAAAAGGGGAATGGGCGAGGCAGAATCGTGTATGGGCAGGGCTAAAGGGGGAAAGGCCGTGGCTGAAGGCGGAATGGGCGTGGCTAAAGGGGGAATGGGCGGGGCCAAGGGCGGGGTGGGCGGGGCTAAGGGCGGAGTGGGCGGGGCTAAGGGCGGAGTGGGCGGGGCTAAAGCCGGAAGGGGCGGGGCTAAAGGGGGGGGCCTGCCGGGGCTCTAGGGGCCGTAGGGGGGAGGCTAAAAGGGGAATGGGCGAGGCAGAATCGTGTATGGGCAGGGCTAAAGGGGGAAAGGCCGTGGCTGAAGGCGGAATGGGCGTGGCTAAAGGGGGAATGGGCGGGGCCAAGGGCGGGGTGGGCGGGGCTAAGGGCGGAGTGGGCGGGGCTAAAGCCGGAAGGGGCGGGGCTAAAGGGGGGGGCTTGCCGGGGCTCTAGGGGCCGTAGGGGGGAGGCTAAAAGGGGAATGGGCGAGGCAGAATCGTGTATGGGCAGGGCTAAAGGGGGAAAGGCCGTGGCTGAAGGCGGAATGGGCGTGGCTAAAGGGGGAATGGGCGGGGCTAAGGGCGGGGTGGGCGGGGCCAAGGGCGGGGTGGGCGGGGCTAAGGGCGGAGTGGGCGGGGCTAAAGCCGGAAGGGGCGGGGCTAAAGCCGGAAGGGGCGGGGCTAAAGGGGGGGGGGCTTGCCGGGGCTCTAGGGGCCGTAGGGGGGAGGCTAAAAGGGGAATGGGCGAGGCAGAATCGTGTATGGGCAGGGCTAAAGGGGGAAAGGCCGTGGCTGAAGGCGGAATGGGCGTGGCTAAAGGGGGAATGGGCGGGGCCAAGGGCGGGGTGGGCGGGGCTAAGGGCGGAGTGGGCGGGCCTACAGCCGGAAGGGGCGGGGCTAAAGCCGGAAGGGGCGGGGCTAAAGGGGGGGGCTTGCCGGGGCTCTAGGGGCCGTAGGGGGGAGGCTAAAAGGGGAATGGGCGAGGCAGAATCGTGTATGGGCAGGGCTAAACAGGGAAAGGCCGTGGCTGAAGGCGGAATGGGCGTGGCTAAAGGGGGAATGGGCGGGGCCAAGGGCGGGGTGGGCAGGGCTAAGGGCGGGGTGGGCGGGGCTAAGGGCGGAGTGGGCGGGGCTAAAGCCGGAAGGGGCGGGGCTAAAGCCGGAAGGGGCGGGGCTAAAGGGGGGGGCTTGCCGGGCCTCTAGGGGCCGTAGGGGGGGAGGCTAAAAAGGGAATGGGCGAGGCAGAATCGTGTATGGGCAGGGCTAAAGGGGGAAAGGCCGTGGCTGAAGGCGGAATGGGCGTGGCTAAAGGGGGAATGGGCGGGGCTAAGGGCGGAGTGGGCGGGGCTAAAGCCGGAAGGGGCGGGGCTAAAGCCGGAAGGGGCGGGGCTAAAGGGGGGGGGCTTGCCGGGGCTCTAGGGGCCGTAGGGGGGAGGCTAAAAGGGGAATGGGCGAGGCAGAATCGTGTATGGGCAGGGCTAAAGGGGGAAAGGCCGTGGCTGAAGGCGGAATGGGCGTGGCTAAAGGGGGAATGGGCGGGGCCAAGGGCGGGGTGGGCGGGGCTAAGGGCGGAGTGGGCGGGGCTAAAGCCGGAAGGGGCGGGGCTAAAGGGGGGGGCTTGCCGGGGCTCTAGGGGCCGTAGGGGGGAGGCTAAAAGGGGAATGGGCGAGGCTGAATCGTGTATGGGCAGGGCTAAAGGGGGAAAGGCCGTGGCTGAAGGCGGAATGGGCGTGGCTAAAGGGGGAATGGGCGGGGCCAAGGGCGGGGTGGGCGGGGCTAAGGGCGGAGTGGGCGGGGCTAAAGCCGGAAGGGGCGGGGCCAAAGGGGGGGGGCTTGCCGGGGCTCTAGGGGCCGTAGGGGGGAGGCTAAAAGGGGAATGGGCGAGGCAGAATCGTGTATGGGCAGGGCTAAAGGGGGAAAGGCCGTGGCTGAAGGCGGAATGGGCGTGGCTAAAGGGGGAATGGGCGGGGCCAAGGGCGGAGTGGGCGGGGCTAAAGCCGGAAGGGGCGGGGCTAAAGCCGGAAGGGGCGGGGCTAAAGGGGGGGGCTTGCCGGGGCTCTAGGGGCCGTAGGGGGGGGGCTAAAAGGGGAATGGGCGAGGCAGAATCGTGTATGGGCAGGGCTAAAGGGGGAAAGGCCGTGGCTGAAGGCGGAATGGGCGTGGCTAAAGGGGAATGGGCGGGGCCAAGGGCGGGGTGGGCGGGGCTAAAGCCGGAAGGGGCGGGGCTAAAGCCGGAAGGGGCGGGGCTAAAGCCGGAAGGGGCGGGGCTAAAGGGGGGGGGCTTGCCGGGCCTCTAGGGGCCGTAGGGGGGAGGCTAAAAGGGGAATGGGCGAGGCAGAATCGTGTATGGGCAGGGCTAAAGGGGGAAAGGCCGTGGCTGAAGGCAGAATGGGCGTGGCTAAAGGGGGAATGGGCGGGGCCAAGGGCGGTGTGGGCAGGGCTAAGGGCGGGGTGGGCGGGGCTAAAGCCTGAAGGGGCGGGGCTAAAGCCGGAAGGGGCGGGGCTAAAGCCGGAAGGGGCGGGGCTAAAGGGGGGGGCTTGCCGGGCCTCTAGGGGCCGTAGGGGGGGAGGCTAAAAGGGGAATGGGCGAGGCAGAATCGTGTATGGGCAGGGCTAAAGGGGGAAAGGCCGTGGCTGAAGGCGGAATGGGCGTGGCTAAAGGGGGAATGGGCGGGGCCAAGGGCGGAGTGGGCGGGGCTAAAGCCGGAAGGGGCGGGGCTAAAGGGGGGGGCTTGCCGGGGCTCTAGGGGCCGTAGGGGGGAGGCTAAAAGAGGAATGGGCGAGGCAGAATCGTGTATGGGCAGGGCTAAAGGGGGAAAGGCCGTGGCTGAAGGCGGAATGGGCGTGGTTAAAAGGGGAATGGGCGGGGCCAAGGGCGGGGTGGGCGGGGCTAAGGGCGGAGTGGGCGGAGCTAAGGCCGGAAGGGGCGGGGCTAAAGCCGGAAGGGGCGGGGCTAAAGGGGGGGGGGCTTGCCGGGGCTCTAGGGGCCGTAGGGGGGAGGCTAAAAGGGGAATGGGCGAGGCAGAATCGTGTATGGGCAGGGCTAAAGGGGGAAAGGCCGTGGCTGAAGGCGGAATGGGCGTGGCTAAAGGGGGAATGGGCGGGGCCAAGGGCGGGGTGGGCGGGGCTAAGGGCGGAGTGGGCGGGGCTAAAGCCGGAAGGGGCGGGGCTAAAGCAGGAAGGGGCGGGGCTAAAGGGGGGGGGCTTGCCGGGGCTCTAGGGGCCGTAGGGGGGAGGCTAAAAGGGGAATGGGCGAGGCAGAATCGTGTATGGGCAGGGCTAAAGGGGGAAAGGCCGTGGCTGAAGGCGGGATGGGCGTGGCTAAAGGGGGAATGGGCGGGGCCAAGGGCGGGGTGGGCGGGGCTAAGGGCCGAGTGGGCGGGGCTAAAGCCGGAAGGGGCGGGGCCAAAGGGGGGGGCTTGCCGGGGCTCTAGGGGCCGTAGGGGGGGGAGGCTAAAAGGGGAATGGGCGAGGCAGAATCGTGTATGGGCAGGGCTAAAGGGGGAAAGGCCGTGGCTGAAGGCGGAATGGGCGTGGCTAAAGGGGGAATGGGCGGGGCCAAGGGCGGGGTGGGCGGGGCTAAGGGCGGAGTGGGCGGGGGCTACAGCCGGAAGGGGCGGGGCTAAAGCCGGAAGGGGCGGGGCTAAAGGGGGGGGGCTTGCCGGGGCTCTAGGGGCCGTAGGGGGGAGGCTAAAAGGGGAATGGGCGAGGCAGAATCGTGTATGGGCAGGGCTAAAGGGGGAAAGGCCGTGGCTGAAGGCGGAATGGGCGTGGCTAAAGGGGGAATGGGCGGGGCCAAGGGCGGGGTGGGCGGGGCTAAGGGCGGAGTGGGCGGGGCTAAAGCCGGAGTGGGCGGGGCTAAAGCCGGAAGGGGCGGGGCTAAACGGGGGGGCTTGCCGGGGCTCTAGGGGCCGTAGGGGGGAGGCCAAAAGGGGAATGGGCGAGGCAGAATCGTGTATGGGCAGGGCTAAAGGGGGAAAGGCCGTGGCTGAAGGCGGAATGGGCGTGGCTAAAGGGGGAATGGGCGGGGCCAAGGGCGGGGTGGGCGGGGCTAAGGGCGGAGTGGGCGGGGCTAAGGGCGGAGTGGGCGGGGCTAAAGCCGGAAGGGGCGGGGCTAAAGGGGGGGGCCTGCCGGGGCTCTAGGGGCCGTAGGGGGGAGGCTAAAAGGGGAATGGGCGAGGCAGAATCGTGTATGGGCAGGGCTAAAGGGGGAAAGGCCGTGGCTGAAGGCGGAATGGGCGTGGCTAAAGGGGGAATGGGCGGGGCCAAGGGCGGGGTGGGCGGGGCTAAGGGCGGAGTGGGCGGGGCTAAAGCCGGAAGGGGCGGGGCTAAAGGGGGGGGCTTGCCGGGGCTCTAGGGGCCGTAGGGGGGAGGCTAAAAGGGGAATGGGCGAGGCAGAATCGTGTATGGGCAGGGCTAAAGGGGGAAAGGCCGTGGCTGAAGGCGGAATGGGCGTGGCTAAAGGGGGAATGGGCGGGGCTAAGGGCGGGGTGGGCGGGGCCAAGGGCGGGGTGGGCGGGGCTAAGGGCGGAGTGGGCGGGGCTAAAGCCGGAAGGGGCGGGGCTAAAGCCGGAAGGGGCGGGGCTAAAGGGGGGGGCTTGCCGGGGCTCTAGGGGCCGTAGGGGGGAGGCTAAAAGGGGAATGGGCGAGGCAGAATCGTATATGGGCAGGGCTAAAGGGGGAAAGGCCGTGGCTGAAGGCGGAATGGGCGTGGCTAAAGGGGGAATGGGCGGGGCCAAGGGCGGGGTGGGCGGGGCCAAGGGCGGAGTGGGCGGGGCTAAAGCCGGAGTGGGCGGGGCTAAAGCCGGAAGGGGCGGGGCTAAAGCCGGAAGGGGCGGGGCTGAAGGGGGGGGGCTTGCCGGGACTCTAGGGGCCGTAGGGGGGAGGCTAAAAGGGGAATGGGCGAGGCAGAATCGTGTATGGGCAGGGCTAAAGGGGGAAAGGCCGTGGCTGAAGGCGGAATGGGCGTGGCTAAAGGGAAAATGGGCGGGGCCAAGGGCGGGGTGGGCGGGGCCAAGGGCGAGGTGGGCGGGGCTAAGGGCGGAGTGGGCGGGGCTAAAGCCGGAAGGGGCGGGGCTAAAGGGGGGGGCTTGCCGGGGCTCTAGGGGCCGTAGGGGGGAGGCTAAAAGGGGAATGGGCGAGGCAGAATCGTGTATGGGCAGGGCTAAAGGGGGAAAGGCCGTGGCTGAAGGCGGAATGGGCGTGGCTAAAGGGGGAATGGGCGGGGCCAAGGGCGGGGTGGGCGGGGCTAAGGGCGGAAGGGGCGGGGCTAAAGCCGGAAGGGGCGGGGCTAAGGGCGGAAGGGGCGGGGCTAAAGGGGGGGGGCTTGCCGGGGCTCTAGGGGCCGTAGGGGGGAGGCTAAAAGGGGAATGGGCGAGGCAGAATCGTGTATGGGCAGGGCTAAAGGGGGAAAGGCCGTGGCTGAAGGCGGAATGGGCGTGGCTAAAGGGGGAATGGGCGGGGCCAAGGGCGGGGTGGGCGGGGCCAAGGGCGGGGTGGGCGGGGCTAAGGGCGGAGTGGGCGGGGCTAAAGCCGGAAGGGGCGGGGCTAAAGGGGGGGGGCTTGCCGGGGCTCTAGGGGCCGTAGGGGGGAGGCTAAAAGGGGAATGGGCGAGGCAGAATCGTGTATGGGCAGGGCTAAAGGGGGAAAGGCCGTGGCTGAAGGCGGAATGGGAGTGGCTAAAGGGAAAATGGGCAGGGCCGAGGGCGGGGTGGGCGGGGCTAAGGGCGGAGTGGGCGGGGCTAAAGCCGGAAGGGGCGGGGCTAAAGCCGGAAGGGGCGGGGCTAAAGGGGGGGGCTTGCCGGGGCTCTAGGGGCCGTAGGGGGGAGGCTAAAAGGGGAATGGGCGAGGCAGAATCGTGTATGGGCAGGGCTAAAGGGGGAAAGGCCGTGGCTGAAGGCGGAATGGGCGTGGCTAAAGGGAAAATGGGCGGGGCCAAGGGCGGGGTGGGCGGGGCTAAAGGCGGAGTGGGCGGGGCTAAGGGCGGAGTGGGCGGGGCTAAAGCCGGAAGGGGCGGGGCTAAAGCCGGAAGGGGCGGGGCTAAAGGGGGGGGCTTGCCGGGGCTCTAGGGGCCGTAGGGGGGAGGCTAAAAGGGGAATGGGCGAGGCAGAATCGTGTATGGGCAGGGCTAAAGGGGGAAAGGCCGTGGCTGAAGGCGGAATGGGCGTGGCTAAAGGGGGAATGGGCGGGGCCAAGGGCGGGGGTGGGCGGGGCCAAGGGCGGTGTGGGCGGGGCTAAAGCCGGAAGGGGCGGGGCTAAAGCCGGAAGGGGCGGGGCTAAAGGGGGGGCTTGCCGGGGCTCTAGGGGCCGTAGGGGGGAGGATAAAAGGGGAATGGGCGAGGCAGAATCGTGTATGGGCAGGGCTAAAGGGGGAAAGGCCGTGGCTGAAGGCGGAATGGGCGTGGCTAAAGGGAAATGGGCGGGGCTAAGGGCGGAGTGGGCGGGGCTAAAGCCGGAAGGGGCGGGGCTAAAGCCGGAAGGGGCGGGGCTAAAGGGGGGGGCTTGCCGGGGCTCTAGGGGCCGTAGGGGGGGAGGCTAAAAGGGGAATGGGCGAGGCAGAATCGTGTATGGGCAGGGCTAAAGGGGGAAAGGCCGTGGCTGAAGGCGGAATGGGCGTGGCTAAAGGGGGTATGGGCGGGGCCAAGGGCGGGGTGGGCGGGGCCAAGGGCGGGGTGGGCGGGGCTACTGCCGGAGTGGGCGGGGCTAAAGCCGGAAGGGGCGGGGCTAAAGCCGGAAGGGGCGGGGCTAAAGGGGGGGCTTGCCGGGGCTCTAGGGGGCGTAGGGGGGAGGCTAAAAGAGGAATGGGCGAGGCAGAATCGTGTATGGGCAGGGCTAAAGGGGGAAAGGCCGTGGCTGAAGGCGGAATGGGCGTGGCTAAAAGGGGAATGGGCGGGGCCAAGGGCGGGGTGGGCGGGGCTAAGGGCGGAGTGGGCGGAGCTAAGGCCGGAAGGGGCGGGGCTAAAGCCGGAAGGGGCGGGGCTAAAGGGGGGGGGGGGCTTGCCGGGGCTCTAGGGGCCGTAGGGGGGAGGCTAAAAGGGGAATGGGCGAGGCAGAATCGTGTATGGGCAGGGCTAAACTGGGAAAGGCCATGGCTGAAGGCGGAATGGGCGTGGCTAAAGGGGGAATGGGCGGGGCCAAGGGCGGGGTGGGCGGGGCTAAGGGCGGAGTGGGCGGGGCTAAAGCCGGAAGGGGCGGGGCTAAAGGGGGGGGCTTGCCGGGGCTCTAGGGGCCGTAGGGGGGAGGCTAAAAGGGGAATGGGCGAGGCAGAATCGTGTATTGGGCAGGGCTAAAGGGGGAAAGGCCGTGGCTGAAGGCGGAATGGGCGTGGCTAAAGGGGGAATGGGCGGGGCCAAGGGCGGGGTGGGCGGGGCTAAGGGCGGAGTGGGCGGGGCTAAAGCCGGAAGGGGCGGGGCTAAAGGGGGGGGCTTGCCGGGGCTCTAGGGGCCGTAGGGGGGGAGGCTAAAAGGGGAATGGGCGAGGCAGAATCGTGTATGGGCAGGGCTAAAGGGGGAAAGGCCGTGGCTGAAGGCGGAATGGCGTGGCTAAAGGGAAAATGGGCGGGGCCAAGGGCGGGGTGGGCGGGCTAAGGGCGGAGTGGGCGGGGCTAAAGCCGGAAGGGGCGGGGCTAAAGCCGGAAGGGGCGGGGCTAAAGGGGGGGGGCTTGCCGGGGCTCTAGGGGCCGTAGGGGGGAGGCTAAAAGGGGAATGGGCGAGGCAGAATCGTGTATGGGCAGGGCTAAAGGGGGAAAGGCCGTGGCTGAAGGCGGAATGGGCGTGGCTAAAGGGGAATGGGCGGGGCCAAGGGCGGGGGTGGGCGGGGCTAAGGGCGGAGTGGGCGGGGCTAAAGCCGGAGTGGGCGGGGCTAAAGCCGGAAGGGGCGGGGCTAAAGGGGGGGGCTTGCCGGGGCTCTAGGGGCCGTAGGGGGGTGGCTAAAAGGGGAATGGGCGAGGCAGAATCGTGTATGGGCAGGGCTAAAGGGGGAAAGGCCGTGGCTGAAGGCGGAATGGGCGTGGCTAAAGGGGGAATGGGCGGGGCCAAGGGCGGGGGTGGGCGGGGCTAAGGGCGGAGTGGGCGGGGCTAAAGCCGGAAGGGGCGGGGCTAAAGGGGGGGGGCTTGCCGGGGCTCTAGGGGCCGTAGGGGGGAGGCTAAAAGGGGAATGGGCGAGGCAGAATCGTGTATGGGCAGGGCTAAAGGGGGAAAGGCCGTGGCTGAAGGCGGAATGGGCGTGGCTAAAGGGAAAATGGGCGGGGCCAAGGGCGCGGTGGGCGGGGCTAAGGGCGGTGTGGGCGGGGCTAAAGCCGGAAGGGGCGGGGCTAAAGCCGGAAGGGGCGGGGCTAAAGGGGGGGCTTGCCGGGGCTCTAGGGGCCGTAGGGGGGAGGCTAAAAGGGGAATGGGCGAGGCAGAATCGTGTATGGGCAGGGCTAAAGGGGGAAAGGCCGTGGCTGAAGGCGGAATGGGCGTGGCTAAAGGGAAAATGGGCGGGGCCAAGGGCGGGGTGGGCGGGGCTAAGGGCGGAGTGGGCGGGGCTAAAGCCGGAAGGGGCGGGGCTAAAGGGGGGGGCTTGCCGGGGCTCTAGGGGCCGTAGGGGGGAGGCTAAAAGGGGAATGGGCGAGGCAGAATCGTGTATAGGCAGGGCTAAAGGGGGAAAGGCCGTGGCTGAAGGCGGAATGGGCGTGGCTAAAGGGGGAATGGGCGGGGCCAAGGGCGGGGTGGGCGGGGCTAAGGGCGGAGTGGGCGGGGCTAAAGCCGGAAGGGGCGGGGCCAAAGGGGGGGGCTTGCCGGGGCTCTAGGGGCCGTAGGGGGGAGGCTAAAAGGGGAATGGGCGAGGCAGAATCGTGTATGGGCAGGGCTAAAGGGGGAAAGGCCGTGGCTGAAGGCGGAATGGGCGTGGCTAAAGGGGGAATGGGCGGCGCCAAGGGCGGGGTGGGCGGGGCTGAAGCCGGAAGGGGCGGGGCTAAAGCCGGAAGGGGCGGGGGTAAAGGGGGGGGCTTGCCGGGGCTCTAGGGGCCGTAGGGGGGAGGCTAAAAGGGGAATGGGCGAGGCAGAATCGTGTATGGGCAGGGCTAAAGGGGGAAAGGCCGTGGCTGAAGGCGGAATGGGCGTGGCTAAAGGGGGAATGGGCGGGGCCAAGGGCGGGGTGGGCGGGGCTAAGGGCGGGGTGGGCGGGGCTAAAGCCGGAGTGGGCGGGGCTAAAGCCGGAAGGGGCGGGGCTAAGGGGGGGGGGGCCTGCCGGGGCTCTAGGGGCCGTAGGGGGGAGGCTAAAAGGGGAATGGGCGAGGCAGAATCGTATATGGGCAGGGCTAAAGGGGGAAAGGCCGTGGCTGAAGGCGGAATGGGCGTGGCTAAAGGAAAAATGGGCGGGGCCAAGGGCGGGGTGGGCGGGGCTAAGGGCGGAGTGGGCGGGGCTAAAGCCGGAAGGGGCGGGGCTAAAGGGGGGGGCTTGCCGGGGCTCTAGGGGCCGTAGGGGGGAGGCTAAAAGGGGAATGGGCGAGGCAGAATCGTGTATGGGCAGGGCTAAAGGGGGAAAGGCCGTGGCTGAAGGCGGAATGGGCGTGGCTAAAGGGGGAATGGGCGGGGCCAAGAGCGGGGTGGGCGGGGCCAAGGGCGGGGTGGGCGGGGCTAAGGGCGGAGTGGGCGGGGCTAAAGCCGGAAGGGGCGGGGCTAAAGGGGGGGGGGCTTGCCGGGGCTCTAGGGGCCGTAGGGGGGAGGCTAAAAGGGGAATGGGCGAGGCAGAATCGTGTATGGGCAGGGCTAAAGGGGGAAAGGCCGTGGCTGAAGGCGGAATGGGCGTGGCTAAAGGGGGAATGGGCGGCGCCAAGGGCGGGGTGGGCGGGGCTAAAGCCGGAAGGGGCGGGGCTAAAGCCGGAAGGGGCGGGGCTAAAGGGGGGGGCTTGCCGGGGCTCTAGGGGCCGTAGGGGGGAGGCTAAAAGGGGAATGGGCGAGGCAGAATCGTGAATGGGCAGGGCTAAAGGGGGAAAGGCCGTGGCTGAAGGCGGAATGGGCGTGGCTAAAGGGGGAATGGGCGGGGCCAAGGGCGGGGTGGGCGGGGCTAAGGGCGGAGTGGGCGGGGCTAAAGCCGGAAGGGGCGGGGCTAAAGGGGGGGGCTTGCCGGGGCTCTAGGGGCCGTAGGGGGGAGGCTAAAAGGGGAATGGGCGAGGCAGAATCGTGTATGGGCAGGGCTAAAGGGGGAAAGGCCGTGGCTGAAGGCGGAATGGGCGTGGCTAAAGGGAAAATGGGCGGGGCCAAGGGCGGGGTGGGCGGGTCTAAGGGCGGGGTGGGCGGGGCTAAAGCCGGAGTGGGCGGGGCTAAAGCCGGAAGGGGCGGGGCTAAGGGGGGGGGGGCTTGCCGGGGCTCTAGGGGCCGTAGGGGGGAGGCTAAAAGGGGAATGGGCGAGGCAGAATCGTATATGGGCAGGGCTAAAGAGGGAAAGGCCGTGGCTGAAGGCGGAATGGGCGTGGCTAAAGGAAAAATGGGCGGGGCCAAGGGCGGGGTGGGCGGGGCTAAGGGCGGAGGGGGCGGGGCTAAAGCCGGAAGGGGCGGGGCTAAAGCCGGAAGGGGCGGGGCTAAAGGGGGGGGGCTTGCCGGGCCTCTAGGGGCCGTAGGGGGGAGGCTAAAAGGGGAATGGGCGAGGCAGAATCGTGTATGGGCAGGGCTAAAGGGGGAAAGGCCGTGGCTGAAGGCGGAATGGGCGTGGCTAAAGGGGGAATGGGCGGGGCCAAGGGCGGTGTGGGCAGGGCTAAGGGCGGGGTGGGCGGGGCTAAAGCCGGAAGGGGCGGGGCTAAAGCCGGAAGGGGCGGGGCTAAAGCCGGAAGGGGCGGGGCTAAAGGGGGGGGCTTGCCGGGCCTCTAGGGGCCGTAGGGGGGGAGGCTAAAAGGGGAATGGGCGAGGCAGAATCGTGTATGGGCAGGGCTAAAGGGGGAAAGGCCGTGGCTGAAGGCGGAATGGGCGTGGCTAAAGGGGGAATGGGCGGGGCTAAGGGCGGAGTGGGCGGGGCTAAAGCCGGAAGGGGCGGGGCTAAAGGGGGGGGCTTGCCGGGGCTCTAGGGGCCGTAGGGGGGAGGCTAAAAGAGGAATGGGCGAGGCAGAATCGTGTATGGGCAGGGCTAAAGGGGGAAAGGCCGTGGCTGAAGGCGGAATGGGCGTGGTTAAAAGGGGAATGGGCGGGGCCAAGGGCGGGGTGGGCGGGGCTAAGGGCGGAGTGGGCGGAGCTAAGGCCGGAAGGGGCGGGGCTAAAGCCGGAAGGGGCGGGGCTAAAGGGGGGGGGGCTTGCCGGGGCTCTAGGGGCCGTAGGGGGGAGGCTAAAAGGGGAATGGGCGAGGCAGAATCGTGTATGGGCAGGGCTAAAGGGGGAAAGGCCGTGGCTGAAGGCGGAATGGGCGTGGCTAAAGGGGGAATGGGCGGGGCCAAGGGCGGGGTGGGCGGGGCTAAGGGCGGAGTGGGCGGGGCTAAAGCCGGAAGGGGCGGGGCTAAAGCAGGAAGGGGCGGGGCTAAAGGGGGGGGGCTTGCCGGGGCTCTAGGGGCCGTAGGGGGGAGGCTAAAAGGGGAATGGGCGAGGCAGAATCGTGTATGGGCAGGGCTAAAGGGGGAAAGGCCGTGGCTGAAGGCGGGATGGGCGTGGCTAAAGGGGGAATGGGCGGGGCCAAGGGCGGGGTGGGCGGGGCTAAGGGCCGAGTGGGCGGGGCTAAAGCCGGAAGGGGCGGGGCCAAAGGGGGGGGCTTGCCGGGGCTCTAGGGGCCGTAGGGGGGGAGGCTAAAAGGGGAATGGGCGAGGCAGAATCGTGTATGGGCAGGGCTAAAGGGGGAAAGGCCGTGGCTGAAGGCGGAATGGGCGTGGCTAAAGGGGGAATGGGCGGGGCCAAGGGCGGGGTGGGCGGGGCTAAGGGCGGAGTGGGCGGGGCTACAGCCGGAAGGGGCGGGGCTAAAGCCGGAAGGGGCGGGGCTAAAGGGGGGGGGCTTGCCGGGGCTCTAGGGGCCGTAGGGGGGAGGCTAAAAGGGGAATGGGCGAGGCAGAATCGTGTATGGGCAGGGCTAAAGGGGGAAAGGCCGTGGCTGAAGGCGGAATGGGCGTGGCTAAAGGGGGAATGGGCGGGGCCAAGGGCGGGGTGGGCGGGGCTAAGGGCGGAGTGGGCGGGGCTAAAGCCGGAGTGGGCGGGGCTAAAGCCAGAAGGGGCGGGGCTAAACGGGGGGGCTTGCCGGGGCTCTAGGGGCCGTAGGGGGGAGGCCAAAAGGGGAATGGGCGAGGCAGAATCGTGTATGGGCAGGGCTAAAGGGGGAAAGGCCGTGGCTGAAGGCGGAATGGGCGTGGCTAAAGGGGGAATGGGCGGGGCCAAGGGCGGGGTGGGCGGGGCTAAGGGCGGAGTGGGCGGGGCTAAGGGCGGAGTGGGCGGGGCTAAAGCCGGAAGGGGCGGGGCTAAAGGGGGGGGCCTGCCGGGGCTCTAGGGGCCGTAGGGGGGAGGCTAAAAGGGGAATGGGCGAGGCAGAATCGTGTATGGGCAGGGCTAAAGGGGGAAAGGCCGTGGCTGAAGGCGGAATGGGCGTGGCTAAAGGGGGAATGGGCGGGGCCAAGGGCGGGGTGGGCGGGGCTAAGGGCGGAGTGGGCGGGGCTAAAGCCGGAAGGGGCGGGGCTAAAGGGGGGGGGGCTTGCCGGGGCTCTAGGGGCCGTAGGGGGGAGGCTAAAAGGGGAATGGGCGAGGCAGAATCGTGTATGGGCAGGGCTAAAGGGGGAAAGGCCGTGGCTGAAGGCGGAATGGGCGTGGCTAAAGGGGGAATGGGCGGGGCTAAGGGCGGGGTGGGCGGGGCCAAGGGCGGGGTGGGCGGGGCTAAGGGCGGAGTGGGCGGGGCTAAAGCCGGAAGGGGCGGGGCTAAAGCCGGAAGGGGCGGGGCTAAAGGGGGGGGCTTGCCGGGGCTCTAGGGGCCGTAGGGGGGAGGCTAAAAGGGGAATGGGCGAGGCAGAATCGTATATGGGCAGGGCTAAAGGGGGAAAGGCCGTGGCTGAAGGCGGAATGGGCGTGGCTAAAGGGGGAATGGGCGGGGCCAAGGGCGGGGTGGGCGGGGCCAAGGGCGGAGTGGGCGGGGCTAAAGCCGGAGTGGGCGGGGCTAAAGCCGGAAGGGGCGGGGCTGAAGGGGGGGGGCTTGCCGGGACTCTAGGGGCCGTAGGGGGGAGGCTAAAAGGGGAATGGGCGAGGCAGAATCGTGTATGGGCAGGGCTAAAGGGGGAAAGGCCGTGGCTGAAGGCGGAATGGGCGTGGCTAAAGGGAAAATGGGCGGGGCCAAGGGCGGGGTGGGCGGGGCCAAGGGCGGGGTGGGCGGGGCTAAGGGCGGAGTGGGCGGGGCTAAAGCCGGAAGGGGCGGGGCTAAAGGGGGGGGCTTGCCGGGGCTCTAGGGGCCGTAGGGGGGAGGCTAAAAGGGGAATGGGCGAGGCAGAATCGTGTATGGGCAGGGCTAAAGGGGGAAAGGCCGTGGCTGAAGGCGGAATGGGCGTGGCTAAAGGGGGAATGGGCGGGGCCAAGGGCGGGGTGGGCGGGGCTAAGGGCGGAAGGGGCGGGGCTAAAGCCGGAAGGGGCGGGGCTAAAGCCGGAAGGGGCGGGGCTAAAGGGGGGGGCTTGCCGGGGCTCTAGGGGCCGTAGGGGGGAGGCTAAAAGGGGAATGGGCGAGGCAGAATCGTGTATGGGCAGGGCTAAAGGGGGAAAGGCCGTGGCTGAAGGCGGAATGGGCGTGGCTAAAGGGGGAATGGGCGGGGCTAAGGGCGGAGTGGGCGGGGCTAAAGCCGGAAGGGGCGGGGCTAAAGCCGGAAGGGGCGGAGCTAAAGGGGGGGGGCTTGCCGGGGCTCTAGGGGCCGTAGGGGGGAGGCTAAAAGGGGAATGGGCGAGGCAGAATCGTGTATGGGCAGGGCTAAAGGGGGAAAGGCCGTGGCTGAAGGCGGAATGGGCGTGGCTAAAGGGGGAATGGGCGGGGCCAAGGGCGGGGTGGGCGGGGCTAAGGGCGGAGTGGGCGGGGCTAAAGCCGGAAGGGGCGGGGCTAAAGCCGGAAGGGGCGGGGCTAAAGCCGGAAGGGGCGGGGCTAAAGCCGGAAGGGGCGGGGCTAAAGGGGGGGGCTTGCCGGGGCTCTAGGGGCCGTAGGGGGGGAGGCTAAAAGGGGAATGGGCGAGGCAGAATCGTATATGGGCAGGGCTAAAGGGGGAAAGGCCGTGGCTGAAGGCGGAATGGGCGTGGCTAAAGGGGGAATGGGCGGGGCCAAGGGCGTGTTGGGCGGGGCTAAGGGCGGAGTGGGCGGGGCTAAAGCCGGAAGGGGCGGGGCTAAAGCCGGAAGGGGCGGGGCCAAAGGGGGGGCTTGCCGGGGCTCTAGGGGCCGTAGGGGGGGGAGGCTAAAAGGGGAATGGGCGAGGCAGAATCGTGTATGGGCAGGGCTAAAGGGGGAAAGGCCGTGGCTGAAGGCGGAATGGGCGTGGCTAAAGGGGGAATGGGCGGGGCCAAAGGCGGGGTGGGCGGGGCTAAGGGCGGAGTGGGCGGGGCTACATCCGGAGTGGGCGGGGCTAAAGCCGGAAGGGGCGAGGCTAAAGGGGGGGGCTTGCCGGGGCTCTAGGGGCCGTAGGGGGGAGGCTAAAAGGGGAATGGGCGAGGCAGAATCGTGTATGGGCAGGGCTAAAGGGGGAAAGGCCGTGGCTGAAGGCGGAATGGGCGTGGCTAAAGGGGGAATGGGCGGGGCCAAGGGCGGGGTGGGCGGGGCCAAGGGCGGAGTGGGCGGGGCTAAAGCCGGAAGGGGCGGGGCTAAAGCCGGAAGGGGCGGGGCTAAAGGGGGGGGCTTGCCGGGGCTCTAGGGGCCGTAGGGGGGAGGCTAAAAGGGCAATGGGCGAGGCAGAATCGTGTATGGGCAGGGCTAAAGGGGGAAAGGCCGTGGCTGAAGGCGGAATGGGCGTGGCTAAAGGGGGAATGGGCGGGGCCAAGGGCGGGGTGGGCGGGGCTAAGGGCGGAGTGGGCGGGGCTAAAGCCGGAGTGGGCGGGGCTAAAGCCGGAAGGGGCGGGGCTAAAGGGGGGGGGCTTGCCGGGGCTCTAGGGGCCGTAGGGGGGAGGCTAAAAGGGGAATGGGCGAGGCAGAATCGTGTATGGGCAGGGCTAAAGGGGGAAAGGCCGTGGCTGAAGGCGGAATGGGCGTGGCTAAAGGGGGAATGGGCGGGGCCGAGGGCGGGGTGGGCGGGGCTAAGGGCGGAGTGGGCGGGGTAAAAGCCGGAGTGGGCGGGGCGAAAGCCGGAAGGGGCGGGGCTAAAGGGGGGGGGCTTGCCGGGGCTCTAGGGGCCGTAGGGGGGAGGCTAAAAGGGGAATGGGCGAGGCAGAATCGTGTATGGGCAGGGCTAAAGGGGGAAAGGCCGTGGCTGAAGGCGGAATGGGCGTGGCTAAAGGGAAAATGGGCGGGGCCAAGGGCGCGGTGGGCGGGGCCAAGGGCGGGGTGGGCGGGGCTAAGGGCGGAGTGGGCGGGGCTAAAGCCGGAAGGGGCGGGGCTAAAGGGGGGGGGGGCCTTGCCGGGGCTCTAGGGGCCGTAGGGGGGAGGCTGAAAGGGGAATGGGCGAGGCAGAATCGTGTATGGGCAGGGCTAAAGGGGGAAAGGCCGTGGCTGAAGGCGGAATGGGCGTGGCTAAAGGGGGAATGGGCGGGGCCAAGGGCGGGGTGGGCGGGGCTAAGGGCGGAGTGGGCGGGGCTAAAGCCGGAAGGGGCGGGGCTAAAGCCGGAAGGGGCGGGGCTAAAGGGGGGGGGCTTGCCGGGGCTCTAGGGGCCGTAGGGGGGAGGCTAAAAGGGGAATGGGCGAGGCAGAATCGTGTATGGGCAGGGCTAAAGGGGGAAAGGCCGTGGCTGAAGGCGGAATGAACGTGGCTAAAGGGGGAATGGGCGGGGCCAAGGGCGGGGTGGGCGGGGCTAAGGGCGGAGTGGGCGGGGCTAAAGCCGGAAGGGGCGGGGCTAAAGCCGGAAGGGGCGGGGCTAAAGCAGGAAGGGGCGGGGCTAAAGGGGGGGCCTTGCCGGGGCTCTAGGGGCCGTAGGGGGGAGGCTAAAGGGGGAAAGGCCGTGGCTGAAGGCGGAATGGGCGTGGCTAAAGGGAAAATGGGCGGGGCCAAGGGCGGGGTGGGCGGGGCTAAGGGCGGAGTGGGCGGGGCTAAAGCCGGAAGGGGCGGGGCTAAAGGGGGGGGCTTGCCGGGGCTCTAGGGGCCGTAGGGGGGAGGCTAAAAGGGGAATGGGCGAGGCAGAATCGTGTATGGGCAGGGCTAAAGGGGGAAAGGCCGTGGCTGAAGGCGGAATGGGCGTGGCTAAAGGGGGAATGGGCGGGGCCAAGGGCGCGGTGGGCGGGGCTAAGGGCGGAGTGGGCGGGGCTAAAGCCGGAAGGGGCGGGGCTAAAGCCGGAAGGGGCGGGGCTAAGGGAGGGGCTTGCCGGGGCTCTAGGGGCCGTAGGGGGGAGGCTAAAAGGGGAATGGGCGAGGCAGAATCGTGTATGGGCAGGGCTAAAGGGGGAAAGGCCGTGGCTGAAGGCGGAATGGGCGTGGCTAAAGGGGGAATGGGCGGGGCCAAGGGCGGGGTGGGCGGGGCTAAGGGCGGGGTGGGCGGGGCTAAGGGCGGAGTGGGCGGGGCTAAAGCCGGAAGGGGCGGGGCTAAAGGGGGGGGCTTGCCGGGGCTCTAGGGGCCGTAGGGGGGAGGCTAAAAGAGGAATGGGCGAGGCAGAATCGTGTATGGGCAGGGCTAAAGGGGGAAAGGCCGTGGCTGAAGGCGGAATGGGCGTGGCTAAAAGGGGAATGGGCGGGGCCAAGGGCGGGGTGGGCGGGGCTAAGGGCGGAGTGGGCGGGGAATAAAGCCGGAAGGGGCGGGGCTAAAGCCGGAAGGGGCGGGGCTAAAGGGGGGGGGGCTTGCCGGGGGCTCTAGGGGCCGTAGGGGGGAGGCTAAAAGGGGAATGGGCGAGGCAGAATCGTGTATGGGCAGGGCTAAAGGGGGAAAGGCCGTGGCTGAAGGCGGAATGGGCGTGGCTAAAGGGGGAATGGGCGGGGCCAAGGGCGGGGTGGGCGGGGCTAAGGGCGGAGTGGGCGGGGCTAAAGCCGGAAGGGGCGGGGCTAAAGCAGGAAGGGGCGGGGCTAAAGGGGGGGGGCTTGCCGGGGCTCTAGGGGCCGTAGGGGGGAGGCTAAAAGGGGAATGGGCGAGGCAGAATCGTGTATGGGCAGGGCTAAAGGGGGAAAGGCCGTGGCTGAAGGCGGGATGGGCGTGGCTAAAGGGGGAATGGGCGGGGCCAAGGGCGGGGTGGGCGGGGCTAAGGGCCGAGTGGGCGGGGCTAAAGCCGGAAGGGGCGGGGCCAAAGGGGGGGGCTTGCCGGGGCTCTAGGGGCCGTAGGGGGGGAGGCTAAAAGGGGAATGGGCGAGGCAGAATCGTGTATGGGCAGGGCTAAAGGGGGAAAGGCCGTGGCTGAAGGCGGAATGGGCGTGGCTAAAGGGGGAATGGGCGGGGCCAAGGGCGGGGGTGGGCGGGGCTAAGGGCGGAGTGGGCGGGGCTACAGCCGGAAGGGGCGGGGCTAAAGCCGGAAGGGGCGGGGCTAAAGGGGGGGGGGCTTGCCGGGGCTCTAGGGGCCGTAGGGGGGAGGCTAAAAGGGGAATGGGCGAGGCAGAATCGTGTATGGGCAGGGCTAAAGGGGGAAAGGCCGTGGCTGAAGGCGGAATGGGCGTGGCTAAAGGGGGAATGGGCGGGGCCAAGGGCGGGGTGGGCGGGGGCTAAGGGCGGAGTGGGCGGGGCTAAAGCCGGAGTGGGCGGGGCTAAAGCCGGAAGGGGCGGGGGCTAAACGCGGGGGCTTGCCGGGGCTCTAGGGGCCGTAGGGGGGAGGCCAAAAGGGGAATGGGCGAGGCAGAATCGTGTATGGGCAGGGCTAAAGGGGGAAAGGCCGTGGCTGAAGGCGGAATGGGCGTGGCTAAAGGGGGAATGGGCGGGCCAAGGGCGGGGTGGGCGGGGCTAAGGGCGGAGTGGGCGGGGCTAAGGGCGGAGTGGGCGGGGCTAAAGCCGGAAGGGGCGGGGCTAAAGGGGGGGGCCTGCCGGGGCTCTAGGGGCCGTAGGGGGGAGGCTAAAAGGGGAATGGGCGAGGCAGAATCGTGTATGGGCAGGGCTAAAGGGGGAAAGGCCGTGGCTGAAGGCGGAATGGGCGTGGCTAAAGGGGGAATGGGCGGGGCCAAGGGCGGGGTGGGCGGGGCTAAGGGCGGAGTGGGCGGGGCTAAAGCCGGAAGGGGCGGGGCTAAAGGGGGGGGCTTGCCGGGGCTCTAGGGGCCGTAGGGGGGAGGCTAAAAGGGGAATGGGCGAGGCAGAATCGTGTATGGGCAGGGCTAAAGGGGGAAAGGCCGTGGCTGAAGGCGGAATGGGCGTGGCTAAAGGGGGAATGGGCGGGGCTAAGGGCGGGGTGGGCGGGGCCAAGGGCGGGGTGGGCGGGGCTAAGGGCGGAGTGGGCGGGGCTAAAGCCGGAAGGGGCGGGGCTAAATGGGGGGCTTGCCGGGGCTCTAGGGGCCGTAGGGGGGAGGCTAAAAGGGGAATGGGCGAGGCAGAATCGTGTATGGGCAGGGCTAAAGGGGGAAAGGCCGTGGCTGAAGGCGGAATGGGCGTGGCTAAAGGGGGAATGGGCGGGGCCAAGGGCGGGGTGGGCGGGGCTAAGGGCGGGAGTGGGCGGGGCTAAAGCCGGAAGGGGCGGGGCTAAAGCCGGAAGGGGCGGGGCTAAAGGGGGGGGGCTTGCCGGGGCTCTAGGGGCCGTAGGGGGGAGGCTAAAAGGGGAATGGGCGAGGCAGAATCGTGTATGGGCAGGGCTAAAGGGGGAAAGGCCGTGGCTGAAGGCGGAATGGGCGTGGCTAAAGGGGGAATGGGCGGGGCCAAGGGCGGGGTGGGCGGGGCTAAGGGCGGAGTGGGCGGGCCTACAGCCGGAAGGGGCGGGGCTAAAGCCGGAAGGGGCGGGGCTAAAGGGGGGGGCTTGCCGGGGCTCTAGGGGCCGTAGGGGGGAGGCTAAAAGGGGGAATGGGCGAGGCAGAATCGTGTATGGGCAGGGCTAAACAGGGAAAGGCCGTGGCTGAAGGCGGAATGGGCGTGGCTAAAGGGGGAATGGGCGGGGCCAAGGGCGGGGTGGGCAGGGCTAAGGGCGGGGTGGGCGGGGCTAAGGGCGGAGTGGGCGGGGCTAAAGCCGGAAGGGGCGGGGCTAAAGCCGGAAGGGGCGGGGCTAAAGGGGGGGGCTTGCCGGGCCTCTAGGGGCCGTAGGGGGGGAGGCTAAAAAAGGGAATGGGCGAGGCAGAATCGTGTATGGGCAGGGCTAAAGGGGGAAAGGCCGTGGCTGAAGGCGGAATGGGCGTGGCTAAAGGGGGAATGGGCGGGGCTAAGGGCGGAGTGGGCGGGGGCTAAAGCCGGAAGGGGCGGGGCTAAAGCCGGAAGGGCGGGGCTAAAGGGGGGGGGGCTTGCCGGGGCTCTAGGGGCCGTAGGGGGGAGGCTAAAAGGGGAATGGGCGAGGCAGAATCGTGTATGGGCAGGGCTAAAGGGGGAAAGGCCGTGGCTGAAGGCGGAATGGGCGTGGCTAAAGGGGGAATGGGCGGGGCCAAGGGCGGGGTGGGCGGGGCTAAGGGCGGAGTGGGCGGGGCTAAAGCCGGAAGGGGCGGGGCTAAAGGGGGGGGCTTGCCGGGGCTCTAGGGGCCGTAGGGGGGAGGCTAAAAGGGGAATGGGCGAGGCTGAATCGTGTATGGGCAGGGCTAAAGGGGGAAAGGCCGTGGCTGAAGGCGGAATGGGCGTGGCTAAAGGGGGAATGGGCGGGGCCAAGGGCGGGGTGGGCGGGGCTAAGGGCGGATGTGGGGCGGGGCTAAAGCCGGAAGGGGCGGGGCCAAGGGGGGGGGCTTGCCGGGGCTCTAGGGGCCGTAGGGGGGAGGCTAAAAGGGGAATGGGCGAGGCAGAATCGTGTATGGGCAGGGCTAAAGGGGGAAAGGCCGTGGCTGAAGGCGGAATGGGCGTGGCTAAAGGGGGAATGGGCGGGGGCCAAGGGCGGAGTGGGCGGGGCTAAAGCCGGAAGGGGCGGGGCTAAAGCCGGAAGGGGCGGGGCTAAAGGGGGGGGCTTGCCGGGGCTCTAGGGGCCGTAGGGGGGGGGCTAAAAGGGGAATGGGCGAGGCAGAATCGTGTATGGGCAGGGCTAAAGGGGGAAAGGCCGTGGCTGAAGGCGGAATGGGCGTGGCTAAAGGGGAATGGGCGGGGCCAAGGGCGGGGGTGGGCGGGGCTAAAGCCGGAAGGGGCGGGGCTAAAGCCGGAAGGGGCGGGGCTAAAGCCGGAAGGGGCGGGGCTAAAGGGGGGGGGCTTGCCGGGCCTCTAGGGGCCGTAGGGGGGAGGCTAAAAGGGGAATGGGCGAGGCAGAATCGTGTATGGGCAGGGCTAAAGGGGGAAAGGGCCGTGGCTGAAGGCGGAATGGGCGTGGCTAAAGGGGGAATGGGCGGGGCCAAGGGCGGTGTGGGCAGGGCTAAGGGCGGGGTGGGCGGGGCTAAAGCCTGAAGGGGCGGGGCTAAAGCCGGAAGGGGCGGGGCTAAAGCCGGAAGGGGCGGGGCTAAAGGGGGGGGCTTGCCGGGCCTCTAGGGGCCGTAGGGGGGGAGGCTAAAAGGGGAATGGGCGAGGCAGAATCGTGTATGGGCAGGGCTAAAGGGGGAAAGGCCGTGGCTGAAGGCGGAATGGGCGTGGCTAAAGGGGGAATGGGCGGGGCTAAGGGCGGAGTGGGCGGGGCTAAAGCCGGAAGGGGCGGGGCTAAAGGGGGGGGCTTGCCGGGGCTCTAGGGGCCGTAGGGGGGAGGCTAAAAGAGGAGAATGGGCGAGGCAGAATCGTGTATGGGCAGGGCTAAAGGGGGAAAGGCCGTGGCTGAAGGCGGAATGGGCGTGGTTAAAAGGGGAATGGGCGGGGCCAAGGGCGGGGTGGGCGGGGCTTAAGGGCGGAGTGGGCGGAGCTAAGGCCGGAAGGGGCGGGGCTAAAGCCGGAAGGGGCGGGGCTAAAGGGGGGGGGGGGCTTGCCGGGGCTCTAGGGGCCGTAGGGGGGAGGCTAAAAGGGGAATGGGCGAGGCAGAATCGTGTATGGGCAGGGCTAAAGGGGGAAAGGCCGTGGCTGAAGGCGGAATGGGCGTGGCTAAAGGGGGAATGGGCGGGGCCAAGGGCGGGGTGGGCGGGGGCTAAGGGCGGAGTGGGCGGGGGCTAAAGCCGGAAGGGGCGGGGCTAAAGCAGGAAGGGGCGGGGCTAAAGGGGGGGGGCTTGCCGGGGCTCTAGGGGCCGTAGGGGGGAGGCTAAAAGGGGAATGGGCGAGGCAGAATCGTGTATGGGCAGGGCTAAAGGGGGAAAGGCCGTGGCTGAAGGCGGGATGGGCGTGGCTAAAGGGGGAATGGGCGGGGCCAAGGGCGGGGGTGGGCGGGGCTAAGGGCCGAGTGGGCGGGGGCTAAAGCCGGAAGGGGCGGGGCCAAAGGGGGGGGCTTGCCGGGGGCTCTAGGGGCCGTAGGGGGGGAGGCTAAAAGGGGAATGGGCGAGGCAGAATCGTGTATGGGCAGGGCTAAAGGGGGAAAGGCCGTGGCTGAAGGCGGAATGGGCGTGGCTAAAGGGGGAATGGGCGGGGGCCAAGGGCGGGGTGGGCGGGGCTAAGGGCGGAGTGGGCGGGGCTACAGCCGGAAGGGGCGGGGCTAAAGCCGGAAGGGGCGGGGCTAAAGGGGGGGCTTGCCGGGGCTCTAGGGGCCGTAGGGGGGAGGCTAAAAGGGGAATGGGCGAGGCAGAATCGTGTATGGGCAGGCTAAAGGGGGAAAGGCCGTGGCTGAAGGCGGAATGGGCGTGGCTAAAGGGGGAATGGGCGGGGCCAAGGGCGGGGTGGGCGGGGCTAAGGGCGGAGTGGGCGGGGCTAAAGCCGGAGTGGGCGGGGCTAAAGCCGGAAGGGGCGGGGCTAAACGGGGGGGCTTGCCGGGGCTCTAGGGGCCGTAGGGGGGGAGGCCAAAAGGGGAATGGGCGAGGCAGAATCGTGTATGGGCAGGGCTAAAGGGGGAAAGGCCGTGGCTGAAGGCGGAATGGGCGTGGCTAAAGGGGGGAATGGGCGGGGCCAAGGGCGGGGTGGGCGGGGCTAAGGGCGGAGTGGGCGGGGCTAAGGGCGGAGTGGGCGGGGCTAAAGCCGGAAGGGGCGGGGCTAAAGGGGGGGGCCTGCCGGGGCTCTAGGGGCCGTAGGGGGGAGGCTAAAAGGGGAATGGGCGAGGCAGAATCGTGTATGGGCAGGGCTAAAGGGGGAAAGGCCGTGGCTGAAGGCGGAATGGGCGTGGCTAAAGGGGGAATGGGCGGGGCCAAGGGCGGGGTGGGCGGGGCTAAGGGCGGAGTGGGCGGGGCTAAAGCCGGAAGGGGCGGGGCTAAAGGGGGGGGGCTTGCCGGGGCTCTAGGGGCCGTAGGGGGGAGGCTAAAAGGGGAATGGGCGAGGCAGAATCGTGTATGGGCAGGGCTAAAGGGGGAAAGGCCGTGGCTGAAGGCGGAATGGGCGTGGCTAATGGGGGAATGGGCGGGGCTAAGGGGCGGGGGTGGGCGGGGCCAAGGGGCGGGGTGGGCGGGGCCAAGGGCGGAGTGGGCGGGGCTAAAGCCGGAAGGGGGCGGGGCTAAAGCCGGAAGGGGCGGGGCTAAAGGGGGGGGGCTTGCCGGGGCTCTAGGGGCCGTAGGGGGGGAGGCTAAAAGGGGAATGGGCGAGGCAGAATCGTATATGGGCAGGGCTAAAGGGGGAAAGGCCGTGGCTGAAGGCGGAATGGGCGTGGCTAAAGGGGGAATGGGCGGGGCCAAGGGCGGGGGTGGGCGGGGCCAAGGGCGGAGTGGGCGGGGCTAAAGCCGGAGTGGGCGGGGCTAAAGCCGGAAGGGGGCGGGGCTAAAGCCGGAAGGGGCGGGGCTGAAGGGGGGGGGCTTGCCGGGACTCTAGGGGCCGTAGGGGGGAGGCTAAAAGGGGAATGGGCGAGGCAGAATCGTGTATGGGCAGGGCTAAAGGGGGAAAGGCCGTGGCTGAAGGCGGAATGGGCGTGGCTAAAGGGAAAATGGGCGGGGCCAAGGGCGGGGTGGGCGGGGCCAAGGGCGAGGTGGGCGGGGCTAAGGGCGGAGTGGGCGGGGCTAAAGCCGGAAGGGGCGGGGCTAAAGGGGGGGGGCTTGCCGGGGCTCTAGGGGCCGTAGGGGGGAGGCTAAAAGGGGAATGGGCGAGGCAGAATCGTGTATGGGCAGGGCTAAAGGGGGAAAGGCCGTGGCTGAAGGCGGAATGGGCGTGGCTAAAGGGGGGAATGGCGGGGGCCAAGGGCGGGGTGGGCGGGGCTAAGGGCGGAAGGGGCGGGGGCCTAAAGCCGGAAGGGGCGGGGCTAAGGGCGGAAGGGGCGGGGCTAAAGGGGGGGGCTTGCCGGGGCTCTAGGGGCCGTAGGGGGGAGGCTAAAAGGGGAATGGGCGAGGCAGAATCGTGTATGGGCAGGGCTAAAGGGGGAAAGGCCGTGGCTGAAGGCGGAATGGGCGTGGCTAAAGGGGGAATGGGCGGGGCCAAGGGCGGGGTGGGCGGGGGCCAAGGGCGGGGTGGGCGGGGCTAAGGGCGGAGTGGGCGGGGCTAAAGCCGGAAGGGGCGGGGCTAAAGGGGGGGGGCTTGCCGGGGCTCTAGGGGCCGTAGGGGGGAGGCTAAAAGGGGAATGGGCGAGGCAGAATCGTGTATGGGCAGGGCTAAAGGGGGAAAGGCCGTGGCTGAAGGCGGAATGGGAGTGGCTAAAGGGAAAATGGGCAGGGCCGAGGGCGGGGTGGGCGGGGCTAAGGGCGGAGTGGGCGGGGCTAAAGCCGAAGGGGGCGGGGCTAAAGCCGGAAGGGGCGGGGCTAAAGGGGGGGGCTTAGGCTAAAAGGGGAATGGGCGAGGCAGAATCGTGTATGGGCAGGGCTAAAGGGGGAAAGGCCGTGGCTGAAGGCGGAATGGGCGTGGCTAAAGGGAAAATGGGCGGGGCCAAGGGCGGGGTGGGCGGGGCTAAAGGCGGAGTGGGCGGGGCTAAGGGCGGAGTGGGCGGGGCTAAAGCCGGAAGGGGCGGGGCTAAAGCCGGAAGGGGCGGGGCTAAAGGGGGGGGCTTGCCGGGGCTCTAGGGGCCGTAGGGGGGAGGCTAAAAGGGGAATGGGCGAGGCAGAATCGTGTATGGGCAGGGCTAAAGGGGGAAAGGCCGTGGCTGAAGGCGGAATGGGCGTGGCTAAAGGGGGAATGGGCGGGGCCAAGGGCGGGGTGGGCGGGGCCAAGGGCGGTGTGGGCGGGGCTAAAGCCGGAAGGGGCGGGGCTAAAGCCGGAAGGGGCGGGGCTAAAGGGGGGGCTTGCCGGGGCTCTAGGGGCCGTAGGGGGGAGGATAAAAGGGGAATGGGCGAGGCAGAATCGTGTATGGGCAGGGCTAAAGGGGGAAAGGCCGTGGCTGAAGGCGGAATGGGCGTGGCTAAAGGGAAATGGGCGGGGCTAAGGGCGGAGTGGGCGGGGCTAAAGCCGGAAGGGGGCGGGGCTAAAGCCGGAAGGGCGGGGCTAAAGGGGGGGGCTTGCCGGGGCTCTAGGGGCCGTAGGGGGGGGAGGCTAAAAGGGGAATGGGCGAGGCAGAATCGTGTATGGGCAGGGCTAAAGGGGGAAAGGCCGTGGCTGAAGGCGGAATGGGCGTGGCTAAAGGGGGTATGGGCGGGGCCAAGGGCGGGGTGGGCGGGGCCAAGGGCGGGGTGGGCGGGGCTACTGCCGGAGTGGGCGGGGCTAAAGCCGGAAGGGGCGGGGCTAAAGCCGGAAGGGGCGGGGCTAAAGGGGGGGCTTGCCGGGGCTCTAGGGGTCGTAGGGGGGAGGCTAAAAGAGGAATGGGCGAGGCAGAATCGTGTATGGGCAGGGCTAAAGGGGGAAAGGCCGTGGCTGAAGGCGGAATGGGCGTGGCTAAAAGGGGAATGGGCGGGGCCAAGGGCGGGGTGGGCGGGGCTAAGGGCGGAGTGGGCGGAGCTAAGGCCGGAAGGGGCGGGGCTAAAGCCGGAAGGGGCGGGGCTAAAGGGGGGGGGGGCTTGCCGGGGCTCTAGGGGCCGTAGGGGGGAGGCTAAAAGGGGAATGGGCGAGGCAGAATCGTGTATGGGCAGGGCTAAACTGGAAAGGCCATGGCTGAAGGCGGAATGGGCGTGGCTAAAGGGGGAATGGGCGGGGCCAAGGGCGGGGCGGGCGGGGCTAAGGGCGGAGTGGGCGGGGCTAAAGCCGGAAGGGGCGGGGCTAAAGGGGGGGGCTTGCCGGGGCTCTAGGGGCCGTAGGGGGGAGGCTAAAAGGGGAATGGGCGAGGCAGAATCGTGTATGGGCAGGGCTAAAGGGGGAAAGGCCGTGGCTGAAGGCGGAATGGGCGTGGCTAAAGGGGGAATGGGCGGGGCCAAGGGCGGGGTGGGCGGGGCTAAGGGCGGAGTGGGCGGGGGCTAAAGCCGGAAGGGGCGGGGCTAAAGGGGGGGGCTTGCCGGGGCTCTAGGGGCCGTAGGGGGGGAGGCTAAAAGGGGAATGGGCGAGGCAGAATCGTGTATGGGCAGGGCTAAAGGGGGAAAGGCCGTGGCTGAAGGCGGAATGGGCGTGGCTAAAGGGAAAATGGGCGGGGCCAAGGGCGGGGTGGGCGGGGCTAAGGGCGGAGTGGGCGGGGCTAAAGCCGGAAGGGGCGGGGCTAAAGCCGGAAGGGGCGGGGCTAAAGGGGGGGGGCTTGCCGGGGCTCTAGGGGCCGTAGGGGGGAGGCTAAAAGGGGAATGGGCGAGGCAGAATCGTGTATGGGCAGGGCTAAAGGGGGAAAGGCCGTGGCTGAAGGCGGAATGGGCGTGGCTAAAGGGGGAATGGGCGGGGCCAAGGGCGGGGTGGGCGGGGCTAAGGGCGGAGTGGGCGGGGCTAAAGCCGGAGTGGGCGGGGCTAAAGCCGGAAGGGGCGGGGCTAAAGGGGGGGGCTTGCCGGGGCTCTAGGGGCCGTAGGGGGGTGGCTAAAAGGGGAATGGGCGAGGCAGAATCGTGTATGGGCAGGGCTAAAGGGGGAAAGGCCGTGGCTGAAGGCGGAATGGGCGTGGCTAAAGGGGGAATGGGCGGGGCCAAGGGCGGGGTGGGCGGGGCTAAGGGCGGAGTGGGCGGGGCTAAAGCCGGAAGGGGCGGGGCTAAAGGGGGGGGCTTGCCGGGGCTCTAGGGGCCGTAGGGGGGAGGCTAAAAGGGGAATGGGCGAGGCAGAATCGTGTATGGGCAGGGCTAAAGGGGGAAAGGCCGTGGCTGAAGGCGGAATGGGCGTGGCTAAAGGGAAAATGGGCGGGGCCAAGGGCGCGGTGGGCGGGGCTAAGGGCGGTGTGGGCGGGGCTAAAGCCGGAAGGGGCGGGGCTAAAGCCGGAAGGGGCGGGGCTAAAGGGGGGGCTTGCCGGGGCTCTAGGGGCCGTAGGGGGGAGGCTAAAAGGGGAATGGGCGAGGCAGAATCGTGTATGGGCAGGGCTAAAGGGGGAAAGGCCGTGGCTGAAGGCGGAATGGGCGTGGCTAAAGGGAAAATGGGCGGGGCCAAGGGCGGGGTGGGCGGGGCTAAGGGCGGAGTGGGCGGGGCTAAAGCCGGAAGGGGCGGGGCTAAAGGGGGGGGCTTGCCGGGGCTCTAGGGGCCGTAGGGGGGAGGCTAAAAGGGGAATGGGCGAGGCAGAATCGTGTATAGGCAGGGCTAAAGGGGGAAAGGCCGTGGCTGAAGGCGGAATGGGCGTGGCTAAAGGGGGAATGGGCGGGGCCAAGGGCGGGGTGGGCGGGGCTAAGGGCGGAGTGGGCGGGGCTAAAGCCGGAAGGGGCGGGGCCAAAGGGGGGGGCTTGCCGGGGCTCTAGGGGCCGTAGGGGGGAGGCTAAAAGGGGAATGGGCGAGGCAGAATCGTGTATGGGCAGGGCTAAAGGGGGAAAGGCCGTGGCTGAAGGCGGAATGGGCGTGGCTAAAGGGGGAATGGGCGGCGCCAAGGGCGGGGTGGGCGGGGCTGAAGCCGGAAGGGGCGGGGCTAAAGCCGGAAGGGGCGGGGGTAAAGGGGGGGGCTTGCCGGGGCTCTAGGGGCCGTAGGGGGGAGGCTAAAAGGGGAATGGGCGAGGCAGAATCGTGTATGGGCAGGGCTAAAGGGGGAAAGGCCGTGGCTGAAGGCGGAATGGGCGTGGCTAAAGGGGGAATGGGCGGGGCCAAGGGCGGGGTGGGCGGGGCTAAGGGCGGGGTGGGCGGGGCTAAAGCCGGAGTGGGCGGGGCTAAAGCCGGAAGGGGCGGGGCTAAGGGGGGGGGGGCCTGCCGGGGCTCTAGGGGCCGTAGGGGGGAGGCTAAAAGGGGAATGGGCGAGGCAGAATCGTGTATGGGCAGGGCTAAAGGGGGAAAGGCCGTGGCTGAAGGCGGAATGGGCGTGGCTAAAGGGGGAATGGGCGGCGCCAAGGGCGGGGTGGGCGGGGCTAAAGCCGGAAGGGGCGGGGCTAAAGCCGGAAGGGGCGGGGCTAAAGGGGGGGGCTTGCCGGGGCTCTAGGGGCCGTAGGGGGGAGGCTAAAAGGGGAATGGGCGAGGCAGAATCGTGAATGGGCAGGGCTAAAGGGGGAAAGGCCGTGGCTGAAGGCGGAATGGGCGTGGCTAAAGGGGGAATGGGCGGGGCCAAGGGCGGGGTGGGCGGGGCTAAGGGCGGAGTGGGCGGGGCTAAAGCCGGAAGGGGCGGGGCTAAAGGGGGGGGCTTGCCGGGGCTCTAGGGGCCGTAGGGGGGAGGCTAAAAGGGGAATGGGCGAGGCAGAATCGTGTATGGGCAGGGCTAAAGGGGGAAAGGCCGTGGCTGAAGGCGGAATGGGCGTGGCTAAAGGGAAAATGGGCGGGGCCAAGGGCGGGGTGGGCGGGTCTAAGGGCGGGGTGGGCGGGGCTAAAGCCGGAGTGGGCGGGGCTAAAGCCGGAAGGGGCGGGGCTAAGGGGGGGGGGGGCTTGCCGGGGCTCTAGGGGCCGTAGGGGGGAGGCTAAAAGGGGAATGGGCGAGGCAGAATCGTATATGGGCAGGGCTAAAGGGGGAAAGGCCGTGGCTGAAGGCGGAATGGGCGTGGCTAAAGGGGGAATGGGCGGGGCCAAGGGCGGGGTGGGCGGGGCTAAGGGCGGAGGGGGCGGGGCTAAAGCCGGAAGGGGCGGGGCTAAAGCCGGAAGGGGCGGGGCTAAGGGGGGGGGCTTGCCGGGGCTCTAGGGGCCGTAGGGGGGAGGCTAAAAGGGGAATGGGCGAGGCAGAATCGTGTATGGGCAGGGCTAAAGGGGGAAAGGCCGTGGCTGAAGGCGGAATGGGCGTGGCTAAAGGGGGAATGGGCGGGGCCAAGGGCGGGGTGGGCGGGGCTAAAGCCGGAAGGGGCGGGGCTAAAGCCGGAAGGGGCGGGGCTAAAGGGGGGGGCTTGCCGGGGCTCTAGGGGCCGTAGGGGGGAGGCTAAAAGGGGAATGGGCGAGGCAGAATCGTGTATGGGCAGGGCTAAAGGGGGAAAGGCCGTGGCTGAAGGCGGAATGGGCGTGGCTAAAGGGGGAATGGGCGGGGCCAAGGGCGGGGTGGGCGGGGCCAAGGGCGGAGTGGGCGGGGCTAAAGCCGGAAGGGGCGGGGCTAAAGCCGGAAGGGGCGGGGCTAAAGGGGGGGGCTTGCCGGGGCTCTAGGGGCCGTAGGGGGGAGGCTAAAAGGGGAATGGGGGAGGCAGAATCGTGTATGGGCAGGGCTAAAGGGGGAAAGGCCGTGGCTGAAGGCGGAATGGGCGTGGCTAAAGGGGGAATGGGCGGGGCCAAGGGCGGAGTGGGCGGGGCCAAGGGCGGGGTGGGCGGGGCTAAGGGCGGAGTGGGCGGGGCTAAAGCCGGAAGGGGCGGGGCTAAAGGGGGGGCTTGCCGGGGCTCTAGGGGCCGTAGGGGGGAGGCTAAAAGGGGAATGGGCGAGGCAGAATCGTGTATGGGCAGGGCTAAAGGGGGAAAGGCCGTGGCTGAAGGCGGAATGGGCGTGGCTAAAGGGAAAATGGGCGGGGCCAAGGGCGGGGTGGGCGGGGCTAAGGGCGGAGTGGGAGGGGCTAAAGACGGAAGGGGCGGGGCTAAAGCCGGAAGGGGCGGGGCTAAAGGGGGGGGGCTTGCCGGGGCTCTAGGGGCCGTAGGGGGGAGGCTAAAAGGGGAATGGGCGAGGCAGAATCGTGTATGGGCAGGGCTAAAGGGGGAAAGGCCGTGGCTGAAAGCGGAATGGGCGTGGCTAAAGGGGGAATGGGCGGGTCCAAGGGCGGGGTGGGCGGGGCTAAGGGCGGAGTGGGCGGGGCTAAAGCCGGAAGGGGCGGGGCTAAAGGGGGGGGGCTTGCCGGGGCTCTAGGGGCCGTAGGGGGGAGGCTAAAAGGGGAATGGGCGAGGCAGAATCGTGTATGGGCAGGGCTAAAGGGGGAAAGGCCGTGGCTGAAGGCGGAATGGGCGTGGCTAAAGGGGGAATGGGCGGGGCCAAGGGCGGGGTGGGCGGGGCTAAGGGCGGAGTGGGCGGGGCTAAATCCGGAAGGGGCGGGGCTAAAGGGGGGGCTTGCCGGGGCTCTAGGGGCCGTAGGGGGGAGGCTAAAGGGGAATGGGCGAGGCAGAATCGTGTATGGGCAGGGCTAAAGGGGGAAAGGCCGTGGCTAAAGGCGGAATGGGCGTGGCTAAAGGAAAAATGGGCGGGGCCAAGGCCGGGGTGGGAGGGGCCAAGGGCGGAGTGGGCGGGGCTAAGGGCGGAGTGGGCGGGGCTAAAGCCGGAAGGGGCGGGGCTAAAGGGGGGGGCTTGCCGGGGCTCTAGGGGCCGTAGGGGGGAGGCTAAAAGGGGAATGGGCGAGGCAGAATCGTGTATGGGCAGGGCTAAAGGGGGAAAGGCCGTGGCTGAAGGCGGAATGGGCGTGGCTAAAGGGGGAATGGGCGGGGCCAAGGGCGGGGTGGGCGGGGCTAAGGGCGGAGTGGGCGGGGCTAAAGCCGGAGTGGGCGGGGCTAAAGCCGGAAGGGGCGGGGCTAAAGGGGGGGGCTTGCCGGGGCTCTAGGGGCCGTAGGGGGGAGGCTAAAAGGGGAATGGGCGAGGCAGAATCGTGTATGGGCAGGGCTAAAGGGGGAAAGGCCGTGGCTGAAGGCGGAATGGGCGTGGCTAAAAAGGGAATGGGCGGGGCCAAGGGCGGGGTGGGCGGGGCTAAGGGCGGAGTGGGCGGGGCTAAAGCCGGAAGGGGCGGGGCCAAAGGGGGGGCTTGCCGGGGCTCTAGGGGCCGTAGGGGGGAGGCTAAAAGGGGAATGGGCGAGGCAGAATCATGTATGGGCAGGGCTAAAGGGGGAAAGGCCGTGGCTGAAGGCGGAATGGGCGTGGCTAAAGGGGGAATGGGCGGGGCCAAGGGCGGGGTGGGCGGGGCTAAGGGCGGAGTGGGCGGGGCTAAAGCCGGAAGGGGCGGGGCTAAAGGTGGGGGGCTTGCCGGGGCTCTAGGGGCCGTAGGGGGGAGGCTAAAAGGGGAATGGGCGAGGCAGAATCGTGTATGGGCAGGGCTAAAGGGGGAAAGGCCGTGGCTGAAGGCGGAATGGGCGTGGTTAAAGGGAAAATGGGCGGGGCCAAGGGCGCGGTGGGCGGGGCTAAGGGCGGAGTGGGCGGGGCTAAAGCCGGAGTGGGCGGGGCTAAAGCCGGAAGGGGCGGGGCTAAAGGGGGGGCTTGCCGGGGCTCTAGGGGCCGTAGGGGGGAGGCTAAAAGGGGAATGAGCAAGGCAGAATCGTGTATGGGCAGGGCTAAAGGGGGAAAGGCCGTGGCTGAAGGCGGAATGGGCGTGGCTAAAGGGAAAATGGGCGGGGCCAAGGGCGGGGTGGGCGGGGCTAAGGGCGGAGTGGGCGGGTCTAAAGCCGGAAGGGGCGGGGCTAAAGCCGGAAGGGGCGGGGCTAAAGGGGGGGGGGGCTTGCCGGGGCTCTAGGGGCCGTAGGGGGGAGGCTAAAAGGGGAATGGGCGAGGCAAAATCGTGTATGGGCAGGGCTAAAGGGGGAAAGGCCGTGGCTGAAGGCGGAATGGGCGTGGCTAAAGGGGGAATGGGCGGGGCCAAGGGCGGGGTGGGCGGGGCTAAGGGCGGGGTGGGCGGGGCTAAAGCCGGAGTGGGCGGGGCTAAAGCCGGAAGGGGCGGGGCTAAATGGGGGGCTTGCCGGGGCTCTAGGGGCCGTAGGGGGGAGGCTAAAAGGGGAATGGGCGAGGCAGAATCGTGTATGGGCAGGGCTAAAGGGGGAAAGGCCGTGGCTGAAGGCGGAATGGGCGTGGCTAAAGGGGGAATGGGCGGGGCCAAGGGCGCGGTGGGCGGGGCTAAGGGCGGAGTGGGCGGGGCTAAAGCCGGAGTGGGCGGGGCTAAAGCCGGAAGGGGCGGGGCTAAAGGGGGGGGCTTGCCGGGGCTCTAGGGGCCGTAGGGGGGAGGCTAAAAGGGGAATGGGCGAGGCAGAATCGTGTATGGGCAGGGCTAAAGGGGGAAAGGCCGTGGCTGAAGGCGGAATGGGCGTGGCTAAAGGGGGAATGGGCGGGGCCAAGGGCGGGGTGGGCGGGGCCAAGGGCGGGGTGGGCGGGGCTAAGGGCGGAGTGGGCGGGGCTAAAGCCGGAAGGGGCGGGGCTAAAGGGGGGGGCTTGCCGGGCCTCTAGGGGCCGTAGGGGGGAGGCTAAAAGGGGAATGGGCGAGGCAGAATCGTGTATGGGCAGGGCTAAAGGGGGAAAGGCCGTGGCTGAAGGCGGAATGGGCGTGGCTAAAGGGGGAATGGGCGGGGCCAAGGGCGCGGTGGGCGGGGCTAAGGGCGGAGTGGGCGGGGCTAAAGCCGGAAGGGGCGGGGCTAAAGCCGGAAGGGGCGGGGCTAAAGGGGGGGCTTGCCGGGGCTCTAGGGGCCGTAGGGGGGAGGCTAAAAGGGCAATGGGCGAGGCAGAATCGTGTATGGGCAGGGCTAAAGGGGGAAAGGCCGTGGCTGAAGGCGGAATGGGCGTGGCTAAAGAGGGAATGGGCGGGGCCAAGGGCGGAGTGGGCGGGGCCAAGGGCGGAGTGGGCGGGGCTAAAGCCGGAAGGGGCGGGGCTAAAGGGGGGGGCTTGCCGGGGCTCTAGGGGCCGTAGGGGGGAGGCTAAAAGGGGAATGGGCGAGGCAGAATCGTGTATGGGCAGGGCTAAAGGGGGAAAGGCCGTGGCTGAAGGCGAAATGGGCGTGGCTAAAGGGGGAATGGGCGGGGCCAAGGGCGGGGTGGGCGGGGCTAAGGGCGGAAGGGGCGGGGCTAAAGCCGGAAGGGGCGGGGCTAAAGGGGGGGGGCTTGCCGGGGCTCTAGGGGCCGTAGGGGGGAGGCTAAAAGGGGAATGGGCGAGGCAGAATCGTGTATGGGCAGGGCTAAAGGGGGAAAGGCCGTGGCTGAAGGCGGAATGGGCGTGGCTAAACGGGGAATGGGCGGGGCCAAGGGCGGGGTGGGCGGGGCTAAGGGCGGAGTGGGCGGGGCTAAGGGCGGAGTGGGCGGGGCTAAAGCCGGAAGGGGCGGGGCTAAAGGGGGGGGGCTTGCCGGGGCTCTAGGGGCCGTAGGGGGGAGGCTAAAAGGGGAATGGGCGAGGCAGAATCGTGTATGGGCAGGGCTAAAGGGGGAAAGGCCGTGGCTGAAGGCGGAATGGGCGTGGCTAAAGGGAAAATGGGCGGGGCCAAGGGCGGGGTGGGCGGGGCTAAGGGCGGAGTGGGCGGGGCTAAAGCCGGAAGGGGCGGGGCTAAAGCCGGAAGGGGCGGGGCTAAAGGGGGGGCTTGCCGGGGCTCTAGGGGCCGTAGGGGGGAGGCTAAAAGGGGAATGGGCGAGGCAGAATCGTATATGGGCAGGGCTAAAGGGGGAAAGGCCGTGGCTGAAGGCGGAATGGGCGTGGCTAAAGGGGGAATGGGCGGGGCCAAGGGCGGGGTGGGCGGGGCTAATGGCGGAGTGGGCGGGGCTAAAGCCGGAAGGGGCGGGGCTAAAGCCGGAAGGGGCGGGGCTAAAGGGGGGGGGCTTGCCGGGGCTCTAGGGGCCGTAGGGGGGAGGCTAAAAGGGGAATGGGCGAGGCAGAATCGTGTATAGGCAGGGCTAAAGGGGGAAAGGCCGTGGCTGAAGGCGGAATGGGCGTGGCTAAAGGGGGAATGGGCGGGGCCAAGGGCGGGGTGGGCGGGGCTAAGGGCGGAGTGGGCGGGGCTAAAGCCGGAAGGGGCGGGGCCAAAGGGGGGGGCTTGCCGGGGCTCTAGGGGCCGTAGGGGGGAGGCTAAAAGGGGAATGGGCGAGGCAGAATCGTGTATGGGCAGGGCTAAAGGGGGAAAGGCCGTGGCTGAAGGCGAAATGGGCGTGGCTAAAGGGGGAATGGGCGGGGCCAAGGGCGGGGTGGGCGGGGCTAAAGCCGGAAGGGGCGGGGCTAAAGCCGGAAGGGGCGGGGCTAAAGCCGGAAGGGGCGGGGCTAAGGGGGGGGGCTTGCCGGGGCTCTAGGGGCCGTAGGGGGGAGGCTAAAAGGGGAATGGGCGAGGCAGAATCGTGTATGGGCAGGGCTAAAGGGGGAAAGGCCGTGGCTGAAGGCGGAATGGGCGTGGCTAAAGGAAAAATGGGCGGGGCCAAGGGCGGGGTGGGCGGGGCTAAGGGCGGAGGGGGCGGGGCTAAAGCCGGAAGGGGCGGGGCTAAAGCCGGAAGGGGCGGGGCTAAAGGGGGGGGGGCTTGCCGGGGCTCTAGGGGCCGTAGGGGGGAGGCTAAAAGGGGAATGGGCGAGGCAGAATCGTGTATGGGCAGGGCTAAAGGGGGAAAGGCCGTGGCTGAAGGCGGAATGGGCGTGGCTAAAGGGGGAATGGGCGGGGCCAAGGGCGGGGTGGGCGGGGCTAAGGGCGGAGTGGGCGGGGCTAAAGCCGGAAGGGGCGGGGCTAAAGGGGGGGGCTTGCCGGGGCTCTAGGGGCCGTAGGGGGGAGGCTAAAAGGGGAATGGGCGAGGCAGAATCGTGTATGGGCAGGGCTAAAGGGGGAAAGGCCGTGGCTGAAGGCGGAATGGGCGGGGCTAAAGGGGGAATGGGCGGGGCCAAGGGCGGGGTGGGCGGGGCTAAGGGCGGAGTGGGCGGGGCTAAAGCCGGAAGGGGCGGGGCTAAAGGGGGGGGCTTGCCGGGGCTCTAGGGGCCGTAGGGGGGAGGCTAAAAGGGGAATGGGCGAGGCAGAATCCTGTATGGGCAGGGCTAAAGGGGGAAAGGCCGTGGCTGAAGGCGGAATGGGCGTGGCTAAAGGGAAAATGGGCGGGGCCAAGGGCGGGGTGGGCGGGGCTAAGGGCGGGGTGGGCGGGGCTAAAGCCGGAAGGGGCGGGGCTAAAGCCGGAAGGGGCGGGGCTAAAGGGGGGGCTTGCCGGGGCTCTAGGGGCCGTAGGGGGGAGGCTAAAAGGGGAATGGGCGAGGCAGAATCGTATATGGGCAGGGCTAAAGGGGGAAAGGCCGTGGCTGAAGGCGGAATGGGCGTGGCTAAAGGGGGAATGGGCGGGGCCAAGGGCGGGGTGGGCGGGGCTAAGGGCGGAGTGGGCGGGGCTAAAGCCGGAAGGGGCGGGGCTAAAGCCGGAAGGGGCGGGGCTAAAGGGGGGGGCTTGCCGGGGCTCTAGGGGCCGTAGGGGGGAGGCTAAAAGGGGAATGGGCGAGGCAGAATCGTGTATGGGCAGGGCTAAAGGGGGAAAGGCCGTGGCTGAAGGCGGAATGGGCGTGGCTAAAGGGGGAATGGGCGGGGCCAAGGGCGGGGTGGGCGGGGCTAAGGGCGGAGTGGGCGGGGCTAAAGCCGGAAGGGGCGGGGCGAAAGCCGGAAGGGGCGGGGCTAAAGGGGGGGCTTGCCGGGGCTCTAGGGGCCGTAGGGGGGAGGCTAAAAGGGGAATGGGCGAGGCAGAATCGTGTATGGGCAGGGCTAAAGGGGGAAAGGCCGTGGCTGAAGGCGGAATGGGCGTGGCTAAAGGGGGAATGGGCGGGGCCAAGAGCGGGGTGGGCGGGGCCAAGGGCGGGGTGGGCGGGGCTAAGGGCGGAGTGGGCGGGGCTAAAGCCGGAAGGGGCGGGGCTAAAGCCGGAAGGGGCGGGGCTAAGGGGGGGGCTTGCCGGGGCTCTAGGGGCCGTAGGGGGGAGGCTAAAAGGGGAATGGGCGAGGCAGAATCGTGTATGGGCAGGGCTAAAGGGGGAAAGGCCGTGGCTGAAGGCGGAATGGGCGTGGCTAAAGGGGGAATGGGCGGGGCCAAGGGCGGGGTGGGCGGGGCTAAGGGCGGAAGGGGCGGGGCTAAAGCCGGAAGGGGCGGGGCTAAGGGGGGGGGGCTTGCCGGGGCTCTAGGGGCCGTAGGGGGGAGGCTAAAAGGGGAATGGGCGAGGCAGAATCGTGTATGGGCAGGGCTAAAGGGGGAAAGGCCGTGGCTGAAGGCGGAATGGGCGTGGCTAAAGGGGGAATGGGCGGGGCCAAGGGCGGGGTGGGCGGGGCCAAGGGCGGAGTGGGCGGGGCTAAAGCCGGAAGGGGCGGGGCTAAAGCCGGAAGGGGCGGGGCTAAAGGGGGGGGGGCTTGCCGGGGCTCTAGGGGCCGTAGGGGGGAGGCTAAAAGGGGAATGGGCGAGGCAGAATCGTGTATGGGCAGGGCTAAAGGGGGAAAGGCCGTGGCTGAAGGCGGAATGGGCGTGGCTAAAGGGGGAATGGGCGGGGCCAAGGGCGGAGTGGGCGGAGCCAAGGGCGGGGTGGGCGGGGCTAAGGGCGGAGTGGGCGGGGCTAAAGCCGGAAGGGGCGGGGCTAAAGGGGGGGCTTGCCGGGGCTCTAGGGGCCGTAGGGGGGAGGCTAAAAGGGGAATGGGCGAGGCAGAATCGTGTATGGGCAGGGCTAAAGGGGGAAAGGCCGTGGCTGAAGGCGGAATGGGCGTGGCTAAAGGGAAAATGGGCGGGGCCAAGGGCGGGGTGGGCGGGGCTAAGGGCGGAGTGGGAGGGGCTAAAGCCGGAAGGGGCGGGGCTAAAGCCGGAAGGGGCGGGGCTAAAGGGGGGGGGCTTGCCGGGGCTCTAGGGGCCGTAGGGGGGAGGCTAAAAGGGGAATGGGCGAGGCAGAATCGTGTATGGGCAGGGCTAAAGGGGGAAAGGCCGTGGCTGAAGGCGGAATGGGCGTGGCTAAAGGGAAAATGGGCGGGGCCAAGGGCGCGGTGGGCGGGGCCAAGGGCGGGGTGGGCGGGGCTAAGGGCGGAGTGGGCGGGGCTAAAGCCGGAAGGGGCGGGGCTAAAGGGGGGGGCTTGCCGGGGCTCTAGGGGCCGTAGGGGGGAGGCTAAAAGGGGAATGGGCGAGGCAGAATCGTGTATGGGCAGGGCTAAAGGGGGAAAGGCCGTGGCTGAAGGCGGAATGGGCGTGGCTAAAGGGGGAATGGGCGGGGCCAAGGGCGGGGTGGGCGGGGCTAAGGGCGGAGTGGGCGGGGCTAAAGCCGGAGTGGGCGGGGCTAAAGCCGGAAGGGGCGGGGCTAAAGGGGGGGGCTTGCCGGGGCTCTAGGGGCCGTAGGGGGGAGGCTAAAGGGGAATGGGCGAGGCAGAATCGTGTATGGGCAGGGCTAAAGGGGGAAAGGCCGTGGCTGAAGGCGGAATGGGCGTGGCTAAAGGAAAAATGGGCGGGGCCAAGGGCGGGGTGGGCGGGGCCAAGGGCGGAGTGGGCGGGGCTAAAGCCGGAGTGGGCGGGGCTAAAGCCGGAAGGGGCGGGGCTAAAGGGGGGGGCTTGCCGGGGCTCTAGGGGCCGTAGGGGGGAGGCTAAAAGGGGAATGGGCGAGGCAGAATCGTGTATGGGCAGGGCTAAAGGGGGAAAGGCCGTGGCTGAAGGCGGAATGGGCGTGGCTAAAGGGAAAATGGGCGGGGCCAAGGGCGGGGTGGGCGGGGCTAAGGGCGGAGTGGGCGGGGCTAAAGCCGGAAGGGGCGGGGCTAAAGGTGGGGGGCTTGCCGGGGCTCTAGGGGCCGTAGGGGGGAGGCTAAAAGGGGAATGGGCGAGGCAGAATCGTGTATGGGCAGGGCTAAAGGGGGAAAGGCCGTGGCTGAAGGCGGAATGGGCGTGGTTAAATGGAAAATGGGCGGGGCCAAGGGCGGGGTGGGCGGGGCTAAGGGCGGAGTGGGCGGGGCTAAGGGCGGAGTGGGCGGGGCTAAAGCCGGAAGGGGCGGGGCTAAAGGGGGGGCTTGCCGGGGCTCTAGGGGCCGTAGGGGGGAGGCTAAGAGGGGAATGGGCGAGGCAGAATCGTGTATGGGCAGGGCTAAAGGGGGAAAGGCCGTGGCTGAAGGCGGAATGGGCGTGGCTAAAGGGAAAATGGGCGGGGCCAAGGGCGGGGTGGGCGGGGCTAAGGGCGGAGTGGGCGGGGCTAAAGCCGGAAGGGGCGGGGCTAAAGCCGGAAGGGGCGGGGCTAAAGGGGGGGGGGGCTTGCCGGGGCTCTAGGGGCCGTAGGGGGGAGGCTAAAAGGGGAATGGGCGAGGCAAAATCGTGTATGGGCAGGGCTAAAGGGGGAAAGGCCGTGGCTGAAGGCGGAATGGGCGTGGCTAAAGGGGGAATGGGCGGGGCCAAGGGCGGGGTGGGCGGGGCTAAGGGCGGAGTGGGCGGGGCTAAAGCCGGAGTGGGCGGGGCTAAAGCCGGAAGGGGCGGGGCTAAATGGGGGGCTTGCCGGGGCTCTAGGGGCCGTAGGGGGGAGGCTAAAAGGGGAATGGGCGAGGCAGAATCGTGTATGGGCAGGGCTAAAGGGGGAAAGGCCGTGGCTGAAGGCGGAATGGGCGTGGCTAAAGGGGGAATGGGCGGGGCCAAGGGCGGGGTGGGCGGGGCTAAGGGCGGAGTGGGCGGGGCTAAAGCCGGAAGGGGCGGGGCTAAAGCCGGAAGGGGCGGGGCTAAAGGGGGGGCTTGCCGGGGCTCTAGGGGCCGTAGGGGGGAGGCTAAGAGGGGAATGGGCGAGGCAGAATCGTGTATGGGCAGGGCTAAAGGGGGAAAGGCCGTGGCTGAAGGCGGAATGGGCGTGGCTAAAGGGGGAATGGGCGGGGCCAAGGGCGGGGTGGGCGGGGCTAAGGGCGGGGTGGGCGGGGCTAAAGTCGGAAGGGGCGGGGCTAAAGCCGGAAGGGGCGGGGCTAAAGGGGGGGGCTTGCCGGGGCTCTAGGGGCCGTAGGGGGGAGGCTAAAAGGGGAATGGGCGAGGCAGAATCGTGTATGGGCAGGGCTAAAGGGGGAAAGGCCGTGGCTGAAGGCGGAATGGGCGTGGCTAAAGGGAAAATGGGCGGGGCCAAGGGCGGGGTGGGCGGGGCTAAGGGCGGAGTGGGCGGGGCTAAAGCCGGAAGGGGCGGGGCTAAAGGGGGGGGCTTGCCGGGGCTCTAGGGGCCGTAGGGGGGAGGCTAAAAGGGGAATGGGCGAGGCAGAATCGTGTATGGGCAGGGCTAAAGGGGGAAAGGCCGTGGCTGAAGGCGGAATGGGCGTGGCTAAAGGGAAAATGGGCGGGGCCAAGGGCGGGGTGGGCGGGGCTAAGGGCGGGGTGGGCGGGGCTAAAGCCGGAAGGGGCGGGGCCAAAGGGGGGGGCTTGCCGGGGCTCTAGGGGCCGTAGGGGGGAGGCTAAAAGGGGAATGGGCGAGGCAGAATCGTGTATGGGCAGGGCTAAAGGGGGAAAGGCCGTGGCTGAAGGCGGAATGGGCGTGGCTAAAGGGGGAATGGGCGGCGCCAAGGGCGGGGTGGGCGGGGCTAAAGCCGGAAGGGGCGGGGCTAAAGGGGGGGCTTGCCGGGGCTCTAGGGGCCGTAGGGGGGAGGCTAAAAGGGGAATGGGCGAGGCAGAATCGTGTATGGGCAGGGCTAAAGGGGGAAAGGCCGTGGCTGAAGGCGGAATGGGCGTGGCTAAAGGGAAAATGGGCGGGGCCAAGGGCGGGGTGGGCGGGGCTAAGGGCGGAGTGGGCGGGGCTAAAGCCGGAAGGGGCGGGGCTAAAGGGGGGGGCTTGCCGGGGCTCTAGGGGCCGTAGGGGGGAGGCTAAAAGGGGAATGGGCGAGGCAGAATCGTGTATGGGCAGGGCTAAAGGGGGAAAGGCCGTGGCTGAAGGCGGAATGGGCGTGGCTAAAGGGGGAATGGGCGGGGCCAAGGGCGGGGTGGGCGGGGCCAAGGGCGGGGTGGGCGGGGCTAAAGCCGGAAGGGGCGGGGCTAAAGCCGGAAGGGGCGGGGCTAAAGCCGGAAGGGGCGGGGCTAAAGCCGGAAGGGGCGGGGCTAAAGGGGGGGGCTTGCCGGGGCTCTAGGGGCCGTAGGGGGGGAGGCTAAAAGGGGAATGGGCGAGGCAGAATCGTATATGGGCAGGGCTAAAGGGGGAAAGGCCGTGGCTGAAGGCGGAATGGGCGTGGCTAAAGGGGGAATGGGCGGGGCCAAGGGCGTGTTGGGCGGGGCTAAGGGCGGAGTGGGCGGGGCTAAAGCCGGAAGGGGCGGGGCTAAAGCCGGAAGGGGCGGGGCCAAAGGGGGGGCTTGCCGGGGCTCTAGGGGCCGTAGGGGGGGAGGCTAAAAGGGGAATGGGCGAGGCAGAATCGTGTATGGGCAGGGCTAAAGGGGGAAAGGCCGTGGCTGAAGGCGGAATGGGCGTGGCTAAAGGGGGAATGGGCGGGGCCAAAGGCGGGGTGGGCGGGGCTAAGGGCGAAGTGGGCGGGGCTACATCCGGAGTGGGCGGGGCTAAAGCCGGAAGGGGCGAGGCTAAAGGGGGGGGCTTGCCGGGGCTCTAGGGGCCGTAGGGGGGAGGCTAAAAGGGGAATGGGCGAGGCAGAATCGTGTATGGGCAGGGCTAAAGGGGGAAAGGCCGTGGCTGAAGGCGGAATGGGCGTGGCTAAAGGGGGAATGGGCGGGGCCAAGGGCGGGGTGGGCGGGGCCAAGGGCGGAGTGGGCGGGGCTAAAGCCGGAAGGGGCGGGGCTAAAGCCGGAAGGGGCGGGGCTAAAGGGGGGGGCTTGCCGGGGCTCTAGGGGCCGTAGGGGGGAGGCTAAAAGGGCAATGGGCGAGGCAGAATCGTGTATGGGCAGGGCTAAAGGGGGAAAGGCCGTGGCTGAAGGCGGAATGGGCGTGGCTAAAGGGGGAATGGGCGGGGCCGAGGGCGGGGTGGGCGGGGCTAAGGGCGGAGTGGGCGGGGTAAAAGCCGGAGTGGGCGGGGCGAAAGCCGGAAGGGGCGGGGCTAAAGGGGGGGGGCTTGCCGGGGCTCTAGGGGCCGTAGGGGGGAGGCTAAAAGGGGAATGGGCGAGGCAGAATCGTGTATGGGCAGGGCTAAAGGGGGAAAGGCCGTGGCTGAAGGCGGAATGGGCGTGGCTAAAGGGAAAATGGGCGGGGCCAAGGGCGCGGTGGGCGGGGCCAAGGGCGGGGTGGGCGGGGCTAAGGGCGGAGTGGGCGGGGCTAAAGCCGGAAGGGGCGGGGCTAAAGGGGGGGGGGCCTTGCCGGGGCTCTAGGGGCCGTAGGGGGGAGGCTGAAAGGGGAATGGGCGAGGCAGAATCGTGTATGGGCAGGGCTAAAGGGGGAAAGGCCGTGGCTGAAGGCGGAATGGGCGTGGCTAAAGGGGGAATGGGCGGGGCCAAGGGCGGGGGTGGGCGGGGCTAAGGGCGGAGTGGGCGGGGCTAAAGCCGGAAGGGGCGGGGCTAAAGCCGGAAGGGGCGGGGCTAAAGGGGGGGGGCTTGCCGGGGCTCTAGGGGCCGTAGGGGGGAGGCTAAAAGGGGAATGGGCGAGGCAGAATCGTGTATGGGCAGGGCTAAAGGGGGAAAGGCCGTGGCTGAAGGCGGAATGGGCGTGGCTAAAGGGGGAATGGGCGGGGCCAAGGGCGGGGTGGGCGGGGCTAAGGGCGGAGTGGTCGGGGCTAAAGCCGGAAGGGGCGGGGCTAAAGCCGGAAGGGGCGGGGCTAAAGCAGGAAGGGGCGGGGCTAAAGGGGGGGGCCTTGCCGGGGCTCTAGGGGCCGTAGGGGGGAGGCTAAAGGGGGAAAGGCCGTGGCTGAAGGCGGAATGGGCGTGGCTAAAGGGAAAATTGGCGGGGCCAAGGGCGGGGTGGGCGGGGCTAAGGGCGGAGTGGGCGGGGCTAAAGCCGGAAGGGGCGGGGCTAAAGGGGGGGGCTTGCCGGGGCTCTAGGGGCCGTAGGGGGGAGGCTAAAAGGGGAATGGGCGAGGCAGAATCGTGTATGGGCAGGGCTAAAGGGGGAAAGGCCGTGGCTGAAGGCGGAATGGGCGTGGCTAAAGGGGGAATGGGCGGGGCCAAGGGCGCGGTGGGCGGGGCTAAGGGCGGAGTGGGCGGGGCTAAAGCCGGAAGGGGCGGGGCTAAAGCCGGAAGGGGCGGGGCTAAGGGAGGGGCTTGCCGGGGCTCTAGGGGCCGTAGGGGGGAGGCTAAAAGGGGAATGGGCGAGGCAGAATCGTGTATGGGCAGGGCTAAAGGGGGAAAGGCCGTGGCTGAAGGCGGAATGGGCGTGGCTAAAGGGGGAATGGGCGGGACCAAGGGCGGGGTGGGCGGGGCTAAGGGCGGGGTGGGCGGGGCTAAGGGCGGAATGGGCGGGGCTAAAGCCGGAAGGGGCGGGGCTAAAGGGGGGGGCTTGCCGGGGCTCTAGGGGCCGTAGGGGGGAGGCTAAAAGGGGAATGGGCGAGGCAGAATCGTGTATGGGCAGGGCTAAAGGGGGAAAGGCCGTGGCTGAAGGCGGAATGGGCGTGGCTAAAGGGGAATGGGCGGGGCCAAGGGCGGGGTGGGCGGGGCTAAGGGCGGAGTGGGCGGGGATAAAGCCGGAAGTGGGCGGGGCTAAAGCCGGAAGGGGCGGGGCTAAAGGGGGGGCTTGCCGGGGCTCTAGGGGCCGTAGGGGGGAGGCTAAAAGGGGAATGGGCGAGGCAGACTCGTGTATGGGCAGGGCTAAAGGGGGAAAGGCCGTGGCTGAAGGCGGAATGGGCGTGGCTAAAGGGGGAATGGGCGGGGCCAAGGGCGGGGTGGGCGGGGCTAAGGGCGGGGTGGGCGGGGCCAAGGGCGGGGTGGGCGGGGCTAAGGGCGGAGTGGGCGGGGCTAAAGCCGGAAGGGGCGGGGCTAAAGGGGGGGGCTTGCCGGGGCTCTAGGGGCCGTAGGGGGGAGGCTAAAAGGGGAATGGGCGAGGCAGAATCGTGTATGGGCAGGGCTAAAGGGGGAAAGGCCGTGGCTGAAGGCGGAATGGGCGTGGCTAAAGGGAAAATGGGCGGGGCCAAGGGCGGGGTGGGCGGGGCTAAGGGCGGAGTGGGCGGGGCTAAGGGCGGAGTGGGCGGGGCTAAAGCCGGAAGGGGCGGGGCTAAAGGGGGGGGCTTGCCGGGGCTCTAGGGGCCGTAGGGGGGAGGCTAAAAGAGGAATGGGCGAGGCAGAATCGTGTATGGGCAGGGCTAAAGGGGGAAAGGCCGTGGCTGAAGGCGGAATGGGCGTGGCTAAAAGGGGAATGGGCGGGGCCAAGGGCGGGGTGGGCGGGGCCAAGGGCGGAGTGGGCGGGGCTAAAGCCGGAAGGGGCGGGGCTAAAGCCGGAAGGGGCGGGGCTAAAGGGGGGGCTTGCCGGGGCTCTAGGGGCCGTAGGGGGGAGGCTAAAAGGGGAATGGGCGAGGCAGAATCGTGTATGGGCAGGGCTAAAGGGGGAAAGGCCGTGGCTGAAGGCGGAATGGGCGTGGCTAAAGGGAAAATGGGCGGGGCCAAGGGCGGGGTGGGCGGGGCTAAGGGCGGAGTGGGCGGGGCTAAAGCCGGAAGGGGCGGGGCTAAAGGGGGGGGCTTGCCGGGGCTCTAGGGGCCGTAGGGGGGAGGCTAAAAGGGGAATGGGCGAGGCAGAATCGTGTATGGGCAGGGCTAAAGGGGGAAAGGCCGTGGCTGAAGGCGGAATGGGCGTGGCTAAAGGGAAAATGGGCGGGGCCAAGGGCGAGGTGGGCGGGGCTAAGGGCGGGGTGGGCGGGGCTAAAGCCGGAAGGGGCGGGGCTAAAGCCGGAAGGGGCGGGGCTAAAGGGGGGGCTTGCCGGGGCTCTAGGGGCCGTAGGGGGGAGGCTAAAAGGGGAATGGGCGAGGCAGAATCGTGTATGGGCAGGGCTAAAGGGGGAAAGGCCGTGGCTGAAGGCGGAATGGGCGTGGCTAAAGGGGGAATGGGCGGGGCTAAGGGCGGAGTGGGCGGGGCTAAAGCCGGAAGGGGCGGGGCTAAAGCCGGAAGGGGCGGGGCTAAAGGGGGGGGGCTTGCCGGGGCTCTAGGGGCCGTAGGGGGGAGGCTAAAAGGGGAATGGGCGAGGCAGAATCGTGTATGGGCAGGGCTAAAGGGGGAAAGGCCGTGGCTGAAGGCGGAATGGGCGTGGCTAAAGGGGGAATGGGCGGGGCCAAGGGCGGGGTGGGCGGGGCTAAGGGCGGAGTGGGCGGGGCTAAAGCCGGAAGGGGCGGGGCTAAAGCCGGAAGGGGCGGGGCTAAAGCCGGAAGGGGCGGGGCTAAAGCCGGAAGGGGCGGGGCTAAAGGGGGGGGCTTGCCGGGGCTCTAGGGGCCGTAGGGGGGGAGGCTAAAAGGGGAATGGGCGAGGCAGAATCGTATATGGGCAGGGCTAAAGGGGGAAAGGCCGTGGCTGAAGGCGGAATGGGCGTGGCTAAAGGGGGAATGGGCGGGGCCAAGGGCGTGTTGGGCGGGGCTAAGGGCGGAGTGGGCGGGGCTAAAGCCGGAAGGGGCGGGGCTAAAGCCGGAAGGGGCGGGGCCAAAGGGGGGGCTTGCCGGGGCTCTAGGGGCCGTAGGGGGGGAGGCTAAAAGGGGAATGGGCGAGGCAGAATCGTGTATGGGCAGGGCTAAAGGGGGAAAGGCCGTGGCTGAAGGCGGAATGGGCGTGGCTAAAGGGGGAATGGGCGGGGCCAAAGGCGGGGTGGGCGGGGCTAAGGGCGGAGTGGGCGGGGCTACATCCGGAGTGGGCGGGGCTAAAGCCGGAAGGGGCGAGGCTAAAGGGGGGGGCTTGCCGGGGCTCTAGGGGCCGTAGGGGGGAGGCTAAAAGGGGAATGGGCGAGGCAGAATCGTGTATGGGCAGGGCTAAAGGGGGAAAGGCCGTGGCTGAAGGCGGAATGGGCGTGGCTAAAGGGGGAATGGGCGGGGCCAAGGGCGGGGTGGGCGGGGCCAAGGGCGGAGTGGGCGGGGCTAAAGCCGGAAGGGGCGGGGCTAAAGCCGGAAGGGGCGGGGCTAAAGGGGGGGGCTTGCCGGGGCTCTAGGGGCCGTAGGGGGGAGGCTAAAAGGGGAATGGGCGAGGCAGAATCGTGTATGGGCAGGGCTAAAGGGGGAAAGGCCGTGGCTGAAGGCGGAATGGGCGTGGCTAAAGGGGGAATGGGCGGGGCCAAGGGCGGGGTGGGCGGGGCTAAGGGCGGAGTGGGCGGGGCTAAAGCCGGAGTGGGCGGGGCTAAAGCCGGAAGGGGCGGGGCTAAAGGGGGGGGGCTTGCCGGGGCTCTAGGGGCCGTAGGGGGGAGGCTAAAAGGGGAATGGGCGAGGCAGAATCGTGTATGGGCAGGGCTAAAGGGGGAAAGGCCGTGGCTGAAGGCGGAATGGGCGTGGCTAAAGGGGGAATGGGCGGGGCCGAGGGCGGGGTGGGCGGGGCTAAGGGCGGAGTGGGCGGGGTAAAAGCCGGAGTGGGCGGGGCGAAAGCCGGAAGGGGCGGGGCTAAAGGGGGGGGGCTTGCCGGGGCTCTAGGGGCCGTAGGGGGGAGGCTAAAAGGGGAATGGGCGAGGCAGAATCGTGTATGGGCAGGGCTAAAGGGGGAAAGGCCGTGGCTGAAGGCGGAATGGGCGTGGCTAAAGGGAAAATGGGCGGGGCCAAGGGCGCGGTGGGCGGGGCCAAGGGCGGGGTGGGCGGGGCTAAGGGCGGAGTGGGCGGGGCTAAAGCCGGAAGGGGCGGGGCTAAAGGGGGGGGGGCCTTGCCGGGGCTCTAGGGGCCGTAGGGGGGAGGCTGAAAGGGGAATGGGCGAGGCAGAATCGTGTATGGGCAGGGCTAAAGGGGGAAAGGCCGTGGCTGAAGGCGGAATGGGCGTGGCTAAAGGGGGAATGGGCGGGGCCAAGGGCGGGGTGGGCGGGGCTAAGGGCGGAGTGGGCGGGGCTAAAGCCGGAAGGGGCGGGGCTAAAGCCGGAAGGGGCGGGGCTAAAGGGGGGGGGCTTGCCGGGGCTCTAGGGGCCGTAGGGGGGAGGCTAAAAGGGGAATGGGCGAGGCAGAATCGTGTATGGGCAGGGCTAAAGGGGGAAAGGCCGTGGCTGAAGGCGGAATGGGCGTGGCTAAAGGGGGAATGGGCGGGGCCAAGGGCGGGGTGGGCGGGGCTAAGGGCGGAGTGGGCGGGGCTAAAGCCGGAAGGGGCGGGGCTAAAGCCGGAAGGGGCGGGGCTAAAGCAGGAAGGGGCGGGGCTAAAGGGGGGGCCTTGCCGGGGCTCTAGGGGCCGTAGGGGGGAGGCTAAAGGGGGAAAGGCCGTGGCTGAAGGCGGAATGGGCGTGGCTAAAGGGAAAATTGGCGGGGCCAAGGGCGGGGTGGGCGGGGCTAAGGGCGGAGTGGGCGGGGCTAAAGCCGGAAGGGGCGGGGCTAAAGGGGGGGGCTTGCCGGGGCTCTAGGGGCCGTAGGGGGGAGGCTAAAAGGGGAATGGGCGAGGCAGAATCGTGTATGGGCAGGGCTAAAGGGGGAAAGGCCGTGGCTGAAGGCGGAATGGGCGTGGCTAAAGGGGGAATGGGCGGGGCCAAGGGCGCGGTGGGCGGGGCTAAGGGCGGAGTGGGCGGGGCTAAAGCCGGAAGGGGCGGGGCTAAAGCCGGAAGGGGCGGGGCTAAGGGAGGGGCTTGCCGGGGCTCTAGGGGCCGTAGGGGGGAGGCTAAAAGGGGAATGGGCGAGGCAGAATCGTGTATGGGCAGGGCTAAAGGGGGAAAGGCCGTGGCTGAAGGCGGAATGGGCGTGGCTAAAGGGGGAATGGGCGGGACCAAGGGCGGGGTGGGCGGGGCTAAGGGCGGGGTGGGCGGGGCTAAGGGCGGAATGGGCGGGGCTAAAGCCGGAAGGGGCGGGGCTAAAGGGGGGGGCTTGCCGGGGCTCTAGGGGCCGTAGGGGGGAGGCTAAAAGGGGAATGGGCGAGGCAGAATCGTGTATGGGCAGGGCTAAAGGGGGAAAGGCCGTGGCTGAAGGCGGAATGGGCGTGGCTAAAGGGGAATGGGCGGGGCCAAGGGCGGGGTGGGCGGGGCTAAGGGCGGAGTGGGCGGGGATAAAGCCGGAAGTGGGCGGGGCTAAAGCCGGAAGGGGCGGGGCTAAAGGGGGGGCTTGCCGGGGCTCTAGGGGCCGTAGGGGGGAGGCTAAAAGGGGAATGGGCGAGGCAGACTCGTGTATGGGCAGGGCTAAAGGGGGAAAGGCCGTGGCTGAAGGCGGAATGGGCGTGGCTAAAGGGGGAATGGGCGGGCCCAAGGGCGGGGTGGGCGGGGCTAAGGGCGGGGTGGGCGGGGCCAAGGGCGGGGTGGGCGGGGCTAAGGGCGGAGTGGGCGGGGCTAAAGCCGGAAGGGGCGGGGCTAAAGGGGGGGGCTTGCCGGGGCTCTAGGGGCCGTAGGGGGGAGGCTAAAAGGGGAATGGGCGAGGCAGAATCGTGTATGGGCAGGGCTAAAGGGGGAAAGGCCGTGGCTGAAGGCGGAATGGGCGTGGCTAAAGGGAAAATGGGCGGGGCCAAGGGCGGGGTGGGCGGGGCTAAGGGCGGAGTGGGCGGGGCTAAGGGCGGAGTGGGCGGGGCTAAAGCCGGAAGGGGCGGGGCCAAAGGGGGGGGCTTGCCGGGGCTCTAGGGGCCGTAGGGGGGGAGGCTAAAAGGGGAATGGGCGAGGCAGAATCGTGTATGGGCAGGGCTAAAGGGGGAAAGGCCGTGGCTGAAGGCGGAATGGGCGTGGCTAAAGGGGGAATGGGCGGGGCCAAGGGCGGGGTGGGCGGGGCTAAGGGCGGAGTGGGCGGGGCTACAGCCGGAAGGGGCGGGGCTAAAGCCGGAAGGGGCGGGGCTAAAGGGGGGGGGCTTGCCGGGGCTCTAGGGGCCGTAGGGGGGAGGCTAAAAGGGGAATGGGCGAGGCAGAATCGTGTATGGGCAGGGCTAAAGGGGGAAAGGCCGTGGCTGAAGGCGGAATGGGCGTGGCTAAAGGGGGAATGGGCGGGGCCAAGGGCGGGGTGGGCGGGGCTAAGGGCGGAGTGGGCGGGGCTAAAGCCGGAGTGGGCGGGGCTAAAGCCGGAAGGGGCGGGGCTAAACGGGGGGGCTTGCCGGGGCTCTAGGGGCCGTAGGGGGGAGGCCAAAAGGGGAATGGGCGAGGCAGAATCGTGTATGGGCAGGGCTAAAGGGGGAAAGGCCGTGGCTGAAGGCGGAATGGGCGTGGCTAAAGGGGGAATGGGCGGGGCCAAGGGCGGGGTGGGCGGGGCTAAGGGCGGAGTGGGCGGGGCTAAGGGCGGAGTGGGCGGGGCTAAAGCCGGAAGGGGCGGGGCTAAAGGGGGGGGGCCTGCCGGGGCTCTAGGGGCCGTAGGGGGGAGGCTAAAAGGGGAATGGGCGAGGCAGAATCGTGTATGGGCAGGGCTAAAGGGGGAAAGGCCGTGGCTGAAGGCGGAATGGGCGTGGCTAAAGGGGGAATGGGCGGGGCCAAGGGCGGGGTGGGCAGGGCTAAGGGCGGAGTGGGCGGGGCTAAAGCCGGAAGGGGCGGGGCTAAAGGGGGGGGCTTGCCGGGGCTCTAGGGGCCGTAGGGGGGAGGCTAAAAGGGGAATGGGCGAGGCAGAATCGTGTATGGGCAGGGCTAAAGGGGGAAAGGCCGTGGCTGAAGGCGGAATGGGCGTGGCTAAAGGGGGAATGGGCGGGGCTAAGGGCGGGGTGGGCGGGGCCAAGGGCGGGGTGGGCGGGGCTAAGGGCGGAGTGGGCGGGGCTAAAGCCGGAAGGGGCGGGGCTAAAGCCGGAAGGGGCGGGGCTAAAGGGGGGGGGCTTGCCGGGGCTCTAGGGGCCGTAGGGGGGAGGCTAAAAGGGGAATGGGCGAGGCAGAATCGTGTATGGGCAGGGCTAAAGGGGGAAAGGCCGTGGCTGAAGGCGGAATGGGCGTGGCTAAAGGGGGAATGGGCGGGGCCAAGGGCGGGGTGGGCGGGGCTAAGGGCGGAGTGGGCGGGCCTACAGCCGGAAGGGGCGGGGCTAAAGCCGGAAGGGGCGGGGCTAAGGGGGGGGGGGGGCTTGCCGGGGCTCTAGGGGCCGTAGGGGGGAGGCTAAAAGGGGAATGGGCGAGGCAGAATCGTATATGGGCAGGGCTAAAGGGGGAAAGGCCGTGGCTGAAGGCGGAATGGGCGTGGCTAAAGGGGGAATGGGCGGGGCCAAGGGCGGGGTGGGCGGGGCTAAGGGCGGAGGGGGCGGGGCTAAAGCCGGAAGGGGCGGGGCTAAAGCCGGAAGGGGCGGGGCTAAGGGGGGGGGCTTGCCGGGGCTCTAGGGGCCGTAGGGGGGAGGCTAAAAGGGGAATGGGCGAGGCAGAATCGTGTATGGGCAGGGCTAAAGGGGGAAAGGCCGTGGCTGAAGGCGGAATGGGCGTGGCTAAAGGGGGAATGGGCGGGGCCAAGGGCGGGGTGGGCGGGGCTAAAGCCGGAAGGGGCGGGGCTAAAGCCGGAAGGGGCGGGGCTAAAGGGGGGGGCTTGCCGGGGCTCTAGGGGCCGTAGGGGGGAGGCTAAAAGGGGAATGGGCGAGGCAGAATCGTGTATGGGCAGGGCTAAAGGGGGAAAGGCCGTGGCTGAAGGCGGAATGGGCGTGGCTAAAGGGGGAATGGGCGGGGCCAAGGGCGGGGTGGGCGGGGCCAAGGGCGGAGTGGGCGGGGCTAAAGCCGGAAGGGGCGGGGCTAAAGCCGGAAGGGGCGGGGCTAAAGGGGGGGGCTTGCCGGGGCTCTAGGGGCCGTAGGGGGGAGGCTAAAAGGGGAATGGGGGAGGCAGAATCGTGTATGGGCAGGGCTAAAGGGGGAAAGGCCGTGGCTGAAGGCGGAATGGGCGTGGCTAAAGGGGGAATGGGCGGGGCCAAGGGCGGAGTGGGCGGGGCCAAGGGCGGGGTGGGCGGGGCTAAGGGCGGAGTGGGCGGGGCTAAAGCCGGAAGGGGCGGGGCTAAAGGGGGGGCTTGCCGGGGCTCTAGGGGCCGTAGGGGGGAGGCTAAAAGGGGAATGGGCGAGGCAGAATCGTGTATGGGCAGGGCTAAAGGGGGAAAGGCCGTGGCTGAAGGCGGAATGGGCGTGGCTAAAGGGAAAATGGGCGGGGCCAAGGGCGGGGTGGGCGGGGCTAAGGGCGGAGTGGGAGGGGCTAAAGACGGAAGGGGCGGGGCTAAAGCCGGAAGGGGCGGGGCTAAAGGGGGGGGGCTTGCCGGGGCTCTAGGGGCCGTAGGGGGGAGGCTAAAAGGGGAATGGGCGAGGCAGAATCGTGTATGGGCAGGGCTAAAGGGGGAAAGGCCGTGGCTGAAAGCGGAATGGGCGTGGCTAAAGGGGGAATGGGCGGGTCCAAGGGCGGGGTGGGCGGGGCTAAGGGCGGAGTGGGCGGGGCTAAAGCCGGAAGGGGCGGGGCTAAAGGGGGGGGGCTTGCCGGGGCTCTAGGGGCCGTAGGGGGGAGGCTAAAAGGGGAATGGGCGAGGCAGAATCGTGTATGGGCAGGGCTAAAGGGGGAAAGGCCGTGGCTGAAGGCGGAATGGGCGTGGCTAAAGGGGGAATGGGCGGGGCCAAGGGCGGGGTGGGCGGGGCTAAGGGCGGAGTGGGCGGGGCTAAATCCGGAAGGGGCGGGGCTAAAGGGGGGGCTTGCCGGGGCTCTAGGGGCCGTAGGGGGGAGGCTAAAGGGGAATGGGCGAGGCAGAATCGTGTATGGGCAGGGCTAAAGGGGGAAAGGCCGTGGCTAAAGGCGGAATGGGCGTGGCTAAAGGAAAAATGGGCGGGGCCAAGGCCGGGGTGGGAGGGGCCAAGGGCGGAGTGGGCGGGGCTAAGGGCGGAGTGGGCGGGGCTAAAGCCGGAAGGGGCGGGGCTAAAGGGGGGGGCTTGCCGGGGCTCTAGGGGCCGTAGGGGGGAGGCTAAAAGGGGAATGGGCGAGGCAGAATCGTGTATGGGCAGGGCTAAAGGGGGAAAGGCCGTGGCTGAAGGCGGAATGGGCGTGGCTAAAGGGAAAATGGGCGGGGCCAAGGGCGGGGTGGGCGGGGCTAAGGGCGGAGTGGGCGGGGCTAAAACCGGAAGGGGCGGGGCTAAAGCCGGAAGGGGCGGGGCTAAATGGGGGGCTTGCCGGGGCTCTAGGGGCCGTAGGGGGGAGGCTAAAAGGGGAATGGGCGAGGCAGAATCGTGTATGGGCAGGGCTAAAGGGGGAAAGGCCGTGGCTGAAGGCGGAATGGGCGTGGCTAAAGGGGGAATGGGCGGGGCCAAGGGCGGGGTGGGCGGGGCTAAGGGCGGAGTGGGCGGGGCTAAAGCCGGAGTGGGCGGGGCTAAAGCCGGAAGGGGCGGGGCTAAAGGGGGGGGCTTGCCGGGGCTCTAGGGGCCGTAGGGGGGAGGCTAAAAGGGGAATGGGCGAGGCAGAATCGTGTATGGGCAGGGCTAAAGGGGGAAAGGCCGTGGCTGAAGGCGGAATGGGCGTGGCTAAAAAGGGAATGGGCGGGGCCAAGGGCGGGGTGGGCGGGGCTAAGGGCGGAGTGGGCGGGGCTAAAGCCGGAAGGGGCGGGGCCAAAGGGGGGGCTTGCCGGGGCTCTAGGGGCCGTAGGGGGGAGGCTAAAAGGGGAATGGGCGAGGCAGAATCATGTATGGGCAGGGCTAAAGGGGGAAAGGCCGTGGCTGAAGGCGGAATGGGCGTGGCTAAAGGGGGAATGGGCGGGGCCAAGGGCGGGGTGGGCGGGGCTAAGGGCGGAGTGGGCGGGGCTAAAGCCGGAAGGGGCGGGGCTAAAGGTGGGGGGCTTGCCGGGGCTCTAGGGGCCGTAGGGGGGAGGCTAAAAGGGGAATGGGCGAGGCAGAATCGTGTATGGGCAGGGCTAAAGGGGGAAAGGCCGTGGCTGAAGGCGGAATGGGCGTGGTTAAAGGGAAAATGGGCGGGGCCAAGGGCGCGGTGGGCGGGGCTAAGGGCGGAGTGGGCGGGGCTAAAGCCGGAGTGGGCGGGGCTAAAGCCGGAAGGGGCGGGGCTAAAGGGGGGGCTTGCCGGGGCTCTAGGGGCCGTAGGGGGGAGGCTAAAAGGGGAATGAGCAAGGCAGAATCGTGTATGGGCAGGGCTAAAGGGGGAAAGGCCGTGGCTGAAGGCGGAATGGGCGTGGCTAAAGGGAAAATGGGCGGGGCCAAGGGCGGGGTGGGCGGGGCTAAGGGCGGAGTGGGCGGGTCTAAAGCCGGAAGGGGCGGGGCTAAAGCCGGAAGGGGCGGGGCTAAAGGGGGGGGGGGGCTTGCCGGGGCTCTAGGGGCCGTAGGGGGGAGGCTAAAAGGGGAATGGGCGAGGCAAAATCGTGTATGGGCAGGGCTAAAGGGGGAAAGGCCGTGGCTGAAGGCGGAATGGGCGTGGCTAAAGGGGGAATGGGCGGGGCCAAGGGCGGGGTGGGCGGGGCTAAGGGCGGGGTGGGCGGGGCTAAAGCCGGAGTGGGCGGGGCTAAAGCCGGAAGGGGCGGGGCTAAATGGGGGGCTTGCCGGGGCTCTAGGGGCCGTAGGGGGGAGGCTAAAAGGGGAATGGGCGAGGCAGAATCGTGTATGGGCAGGGCTAAAGGGGGAAAGGCCGTGGCTGAAGGCGGAATGGGCGTGGCTAAAGGGGGAATGGGCGGGGCCAAGGGCGCGGTGGGCGGGGCTAAGGGCGGAGTGGGCGGGGCTAAAGCCGGAGTGGGCGGGGCTAAAGCCGGAAGGGGCGGGGCTAAAGGGGGGGGGCTTGCCGGGGCTCTAGGGGCCGTAGGGGGGAGGCTAAAAGGGGAATGGGCGAGGCAGAATCGTGTATGGGCAGGGCTAAAGGGGGAAAGGCCGTGGCTGAAGGCGGAATGGGCGTGGCTAAAGGGGGAATGGGCGGGGCCAAGGGCGGGGTGGGCGGGGCCAAGGGCGGGGTGGGCGGGGCTAAGGGCGGAGTGGGCGGGGCTAAAGCCGGAAGGGGCGGGGCTAAAGGGGGGGGCTTGCCGGGCCTCTAGGGGCCGTAGGGGGGAGGCTAAAAGGGGAATGGGCGAGGCAGAATCGTGTATGGGCAGGGCTAAAGGGGGAAAGGCCGTGGCTGAAGGCGGAATGGGCGTGGCTAAAGGGGGAATGGGCGGGGCCAAGGGCGCGGTGGGCGGGGCTAAGGGCGGAGTGGGCGGGGCTAAAGCCGGAAGGGGCGGGGCTAAAGCCGGAAGGGGCGGGGCTAAAGGGGGGGCTTGCCGGGGCTCTAGGGGCCGTAGGGGGGAGGCTAAAAGGGCAATGGGCGAGGCAGAATCGTGTATGGGCAGGGCTAAAGGGGGAAAGGCCGTGGCTGAAGGCGGAATGGGCGTGGCTAAAGAGGGAATGGGCGGGGCCAAGGGCGGAGTGGGCGGGGCCAAGGGGCGGAGTGGGCGGGGCTAAAGCCGGAAGGGGCGGGGCTAAAGGGGGGGGCTTGCCGGGGCTCTAGGGGCCGTAGGGGGGAGGCTAAAAGGGGAATGGGCGAGGCAGAATCGTGTATGGGCAGGGCTAAAGGGGGAAAGGCCGTGGCTGAAGGCGAAATGGGCGTGGCTAAAGGGGGAATGGGCGGGGCCAAGGGCGGGGTGGGCGGGGCTAAGGGCGGAAGGGGCGGGGCTAAAGCCGGAAGGGGCGGGGCTAAAGGGGGGGGGCTTGCCGGGGCTCTAGGGGCCGTAGGGGGGAGGCTAAAAGGGGAATGGGCGAGGCAGAATCGTGTATGGGCAGGGCTAAAGGGGGAAAGGCCGTGGCTGAAGGCGGAATGGGCGTGGCTAAACGGGGAATGGGCGGGGCCAAGGGCGGGGTGGGCGGGGCTAAGGGCGGAGTGGGCGGGGCTAAGGGCGGAGTGGGCGGGGCTAAAGCCGGAAGGGGCGGGGCTAAAGGGGGGGGGCTTGCCGGGGCTCTAGGGGCCGTAGGGGGGAGGCTAAAAGGGGAATGGGCGAGGCAGAATCGTGTATGGGCAGGGCTAAAGGGGGAAAGGCCGTGGCTGAAGGCGGAATGGGCGTGGCTAAAGGGAAAATGGGCGGGGCCAAGGGCGGGGTGGGCGGGGCTAAGGGCGGAGTGGGCGGGGCTAAAGCCGGAAGGGGCGGGGCTAAAGCCGGAAGGGGCGGGGCTAAAGGGGGGGCTTGCCGGGGCTCTAGGGGCCGTAGGGGGGAGGCTAAAAGGGGAATGGGCGAGGCAGAATCGTATATGGGCAGGGCTAAAGGGGGAAAGGCCGTGGCTGAAGGCGGAATGGGCGTGGCTAAAGGGGGAATGGGCGGGGCCAAGGGCGGGGTGGGCGGGGCTAATGGCGGAGTGGGCGGGGCTAAAGCCGGAAGGGGCGGGGCTAAAGCCGGAAGGGGCGGGGCTAAAGGGGGGGGGCTTGCCGGGGCTCTAGGGGCCGTAGGGGGGAGGCTAAAAGGGGAATGGGCGAGGCAGAATCGTGTATAGGCAGGGCTAAAGGGGGAAAGGCCGTGGCTGAAGGCGGAATGGGCGTGGCTAAAGGGGGAATGGGCGGGGCCAAGGGCGGGGTGGGCGGGGCTAAGGGCGGAGTGGGCGGGGCTAAAGCCGGAAGGGGCGGGGCTAAAGGGGGGGGGCTTGCCGGGGCTCTAGGGGCCGTAGGGGGGAGGCTAAAAGGGGAATGGGCGAGGCAGAATCGTGTATGGGCAGGGCTAAAGGGGGAAAGGCCGTGGCTGAAGGCGAAATGGGCGTGGCTAAAGGGGGAATGGGCGGGGCCAAGGGCGGGGTGGGCGGGGCTAAAGCCGGAAGGGGCGGGGCTAAAGCCGGAAGGGGCGGGGCTAAAGCCGGAAGGGGCGGGGCTAAGGGGGGGGGCTTGCCGGGGCTCTAGGGGCCGTAGGGGGGAGGCTAAAAGGGGAATGGGCGAGGCAGAATCGTGTATGGGCAGGGCTAAAGGGGGAAAGGCCGTGGCTGAAGGCGGAATGGGCGTGGCTAAAGGAAAAATGGGCGGGGCCAAGGGCGGGGTGGGCGGGGCTAAGGGCGGAGGGGGCGGGGCTAAAGCCGGAAGGGGCGGGGCTAAAGCCGGAAGGGGCGGGGCTAAAGGGGGGGGGGGCTTGCCGGGGCTCTAGGGGCCGTAGGGGGGAGGCTAAAAGGGGAATGGGCGAGGCAGAATCGTGTATGGGCAGGGCTAAAGGGGGAAAGGCCGTGGCTGAAGGCGGAATGGGCGTGGCTAAAGGGGGAATGGGCGGGGCCAAGGGCGGGGTGGGCGGGGCTAAGGGCGGAGTGGGCGGGGCTAAAGCCGGAAGGGGCGGGGCTAAAGGGGGGGGCTTGCCGGGGCTCTAGGGGCCGTAGGGGGGAGGCTAAAAGGGGAATGGGCGAGGCAGAATCGTGTATGGGCAGGGCTAAAGGGGGAAAGGCCGTGGCTGAAGGCGGAATGGGCGGGGCTAAAGGGGGAATGGGCGGGGCCAAGGGCGGGGTGGGCGGGGCTAAGGGCGGAGTGGGCGGGGCTAAAGCCGGAAGGGGCGGGGCTAAAGGGGGGGGCTTGCCGGGGCTCTAGGGGCCGTAGGGGGGAGGCTAAAAGGGGAATGGGCGAGGCAGAATCCTGTATGGGCAGGGCTAAAGGGGGAAAGGCCGTGGCTGAAGGCGGAATGGGCGTGGCTAAAGGGAAAATGGGCGGGGCCAAGGGCGGGGTGGGCGGGGCTAAGGGCGGGGTGGGCGGGGCTAAAGCCGGAAGGGGCGGGGCTAAAGCCGGAAGGGGCGGGGCTAAAGGGGGGGCTTGCCGGGGCTCTAGGGGCCGTAGGGGGGAGGCTAAAAGGGGAATGGGCGAGGCAGAATCGTATATGGGCAGGGCTAAAGGGGGAAAGGCCGTGGCTGAAGGCGGAATGGGCGTGGCTAAAGGGGGAATGGGCGGGGCCAAGGGCGGGGTGGGCGGGGCTAAGGGCGGAGTGGGCGGGGCTAAAGCCGGAAGGGGCGGGGCTAAAGCCGGAAGGGGCGGGGCTAAAGGGGGGGGCTTGCCGGGGCTCTAGGGGCCGTAGGGGGGAGGCTAAAAGGGGAATGGGCGAGGCAGAATCGTGTATGGGCAGGGCTAAAGGGGGAAAGGCCGTGGCTGAAGGCGGAATGGGCGTGGCTAAAGGGGGAATGGGCGGGGCCAAGGGCGGGGTGGGCGGGGCTAAGGGCGGAGTGGGCGGGGCTAAAGCCGGAAGGGGCGGGGCGAAAGCCGGAAGGGGCGGGGCTAAAGGGGGGGCTTGCCGGGGCTCTAGGGGCCGTAGGGGGGAGGCTAAAAGGGGAATGGGCGAGGCAGAATCGTGTATGGGCAGGGCTAAAGGGGGAAAGGCCGTGGCTGAAGGCGGAATGGGCGTGGCTAAAGGGGGAATGGGCGGGGCCAAGAGCGGGGTGGGCGGGGCCAAGGGCGGGGTGGGCGGGGCTAAGGGCGGAGTGGGCGGGGCTAAAGCCGGAAGGGGCGGGGCTAAAGCCGGAAGGGGCGGGGCTAAGGGGGGGGCTTGCCGGGGCTCTAGGGGCCGTAGGGGGGAGGCTAAAAGGGGAATGGGCGAGGCAGAATCGTGTATGGGCAGGGCTAAAGGGGGAAAGGCCGTGGCTGAAGGCGGAATGGGCGTGGCTAAAGGGGGAATGGGCGGGGCCAAGGGCGGGGTGGGCGGGGCTAAGGGCGGAAGGGGCGGGGCTAAAGCCGGAAGGGGCGGGGCTAAGGGGGGGGGCTTGCCGGGGCTCTAGGGGCCGTAGGGGGGAGGCTAAAAGGGGAATGGGCGAGGCAGAATCGTGTATGGGCAGGGCTAAAGGGGGAAAGGCCGTGGCTGAAGGCGGAATGGGCGTGGCTAAAGGGGGAATGGGCGGGGCCAAGGGCGGGGTGGGCGGGGCCAAGGGCGGAGTGGGCGGGGCTAAAGCCGGAAGGGGCGGGGCTAAAGCCGGAAGGGGCGGGGCTAAAGGGGGGGGGGCTTGCCGGGGCTCTAGGGGCCGTAGGGGGGAGGCTAAAAGGGGAATGGGCGAGGCAGAATCGTGTATGGGCAGGGCTAAAGGGGGAAAGGCCGTGGCTGAAGGCGGAATGGGCGTGGCTAAAGGGGGAATGGGCGGGGCCAAGGGCGGAGTGGGCGGAGCCAAGGGCGGGGTGGGCGGGGCTAAGGGCGGAGTGGGCGGGGCTAAAGCCGGAAGGGGCGGGGCTAAAGGGGGGGCTTGCCGGGGCTCTAGGGGCCGTAGGGGGGAGGCTAAAAGGGGAATGGGCGAGGCAGAATCGTGTATGGGCAGGGCTAAAGGGGGAAAGGCCGTGGCTGAAGGCGGAATGGGCGTGGCTAAAGGGAAAATGGGCGGGGCCAAGGGCGGGGTGGGCGGGGCTAAGGGCGGAGTGGGAGGGGCTAAAGCCGGAAGGGGCGGGGCTAAAGCCGGAAGGGGCGGGGCTAAAGGGGGGGGGCTTGCCGGGGCTCTAGGGGCCGTAGGGGGGAGGCTAAAAGGGGAATGGGCGAGGCAGAATCGTGTATGGGCAGGGCTAAAGGGGGAAAGGCCGTGGCTGAAGGCGGAATGGGCGTGGCTAAAGGGAAAATGGGCGGGGCCAAGGGCGCGGTGGGCGGGGCCAAGGGCGGGGTGGGCGGGGCTAAGGGCGGAGTGGGCGGGGCTAAAGCCGGAAGGGGCGGGGCTAAAGGGGGGGGCTTGCCGGGGCTCTAGGGGCCGTAGGGGGGAGGCTAAAAGGGGAATGGGCGAGGCAGAATCGTGTATGGGCAGGGCTAAAGGGGGAAAGGCCGTGGCTGAAGGCGGAATGGGCGTGGCTAAAGGGGGAATGGGCGGGGCCAAGGGCGGGGTGGGCGGGGCTAAGGGCGGAGTGGGCGGGGCTAAAGCCGGAGTGGGCGGGGCTAAAGCCGGAAGGGGCGGGGCTAAAGGGGGGGGCTTGCCGGGGCTCTAGGGGCCGTAGGGGGGAGGCTAAAGGGGAATGGGCGAGGCAGAATCGTGTATGGGCAGGGCTAAAGGGGGAAAGGCCGTGGCTGAAGGCGGAATGGGCGTGGCTAAAGGAAAAATGGGCGGGGCCAAGGGCGGGGTGGGCGGGGCCAAGGGCGGAGTGGGCGGGGCTAAAGCCGGAGTGGGCGGGGCTAAAGCCGGAAGGGGCGGGGCTAAAGGGGGGGGCTTGCCGGGGCTCTAGGGGCCGTAGGGGGGAGGCTAAAAGGGGAATGGGCGAGGCAGAATCGTGTATGGGCAGGGCTAAAGGGGGAAAGGCCGTGGCTGAAGGCGGAATGGGCGTGGCTAAAGGGAAAATGGGCGGGGCCAAGGGCGGAGTGGGCGGGGCTAAGGGCGGAGTGGGCGGGGCTAAAGCCGGAAGGGGCGGGGCTAAAGGTGGGGGGCTTGCCGGGGCTCTAGGGGCCGTAGGGGGGAGGCTAAAAGGGGAATGGGCGAGGCAGAATCGTGTATGGGCAGGGCTAAAGGGGGAAAGGCCGTGGCTGAAGGCGGAATGGGCGTGGTTAAATGGAAAATGGGCGGGGCCAAGGGCGGGGTGGGCGGGGCTAAGGGCGGAGTGGGCGGGGCTAAGGGCGGAGTGGGCGGGGCTAAAGCCGGAAGGGGCGGGGCTAAAGGGGGGGCTTGCCGGGGCTCTAGGGGCCGTAGGGGGGAGGCTAAGAGGGGAATGGGCGAGGCAGAATCGTGTATGGGCAGGGCTAAAGGGGGAAAGGCCGTGGCTGAAGGCGGAATGGGCGTGGCTAAAGGGAAAATGGGCGGGGCCAAGGGCGGGGTGGGCGGGGCTAAGGGCGGAGTGGGCGGGGCTAAAGCCGGAAGGGGCGGGGCTAAAGCCGGAAGGGGCGGGGCTAAAGGGGGGGGGGGCTTGCCGGGGCTCTAGGGGCCGTAGGGGGGAGGCTAAAAGGGGAATGGGCGAGGCAAAATCGTGTATGGGCAGGGCTAAAGGGGGAAAGGCCGTGGCTGAAGGCGGAATGGGCGTGGCTAAAGGGGGAATGGGCGGGGCCAAGGGCGGGGTGGGCGGGGCTAAGGGCGGAGTGGGCGGGGCTAAAGCCGGAGTGGGCGGGGCTAAAGCCGGAAGGGGCGGGGCTAAATGGGGGGCTTGCCGGGGCTCTAGGGGCCGTAGGGGGGAGGCTAAAAGGGGAATGGGCGAGGCAGAATCGTGTATGGGCAGGGCTAAAGGGGGAAAGGCCGTGGCTGAAGGCGGAATGGGCGTGGCTAAAGGGGGAATGGGCGGGGCCAAGGGCGGGGTGGGCGGGGCTAAGGGCGGAGTGGGCGGGGCTAAAGCCGGAAGGGGCGGGGCTAAAGCCGGAAGGGGCGGGGCTAAAGGGGGGGCTTGCCGGGGCTCTAGGGGCCGTAGGGGGGAGGCTAAGAGGGGAATGGGCGAGGCAGAATCGTGTATGGGCAGGGCTAAAGGGGGAAAGGCCGTGGCTGAAGGCGGAATGGGCGTGGCTAAAGGGGGAATGGGCGGGGCCAAGGGCGGGGTGGGCGGGGCTAAGGGCGGGGTGGGCGGGGCTAAAGTCGGAAGGGGCGGGGCTAAAGCCGGAAGGGGCGGGGCTAAAGGGGGGGGCTTGCCGGGGCTCTAGGGGCCGTAGGGGGGAGGCTAAAAGGGGAATGGGCGAGGCAGAATCGTGTATGGGCAGGGCTAAAGGGGGAAAGGCCGTGGCTGAAGGCGGAATGGGCGTGGCTAAAGGGAAAATGGGCGGGGCCAAGGGCGGGGTGGGCGGGGCTAAGGGCGGAGTGGGCGGGGCTAAAGCCGGAAGGGGCGGGGCTAAAGGGGGGGGCTGCCGGGGCTCTAGGGGCCGTAGGGGGGAGGCTAAAAGGGGAATGGGCGAGGCAGAATCGTGTATGGGCAGGGCTAAAGGGGGAAAGGCCGTGGCTGAAGGCGGAATGGGCGTGGCTAAAGGGAAAATGGGCGGGGCCAAGGGCGGGGTGGGCGGGGTCTAAGGGCGGGGTGGGCGGGGCTAAAGCCGGAAGGGGCGGGGCCAAAGGGGGGGGCTTGCCGGGGCTCTAGGGGCCGTAGGGGGGAGGCTAAAAGGGGAATGGGCGAGGCAGAATCGTGTATGGGCAGGGCTAAAGGGGGAAAGGCCGTGGCTGAAGGCGGAATGGGCGTGGCTAAAGGGGGAATGGGCGGCGCCAAGGGCGGGGTGGGCGGGGCTAAAGCCGGAAGGGGCGGGGCTAAAGGGGGGGCTTGCCGGGGCTCTAGGGGCCGTAGGGGGGAGGCTAAAAGGGGAATGGGCGAGGCAGAATCGTGTATGGGCAGGGCTAAAGGGGGAAAGGCCGTGGCTGAAGGCGGAATGGGCGTGGCTAAAGGGAAAATGGGCGGGGCCAAGGGCGGGGTGGGCGGGGCTAAGGGCGGAGTGGGCGGGGCTAAAGCCGGAAGGGGCGGGGCTAAAGGGGGGGGCTTGCCGGGGCTCTAGGGGCCGTAGGGGGGAGGCTAAAAGGGGAATGGGCGAGGCAGAATCGTGTATGGGCAGGGCTAAAGGGGGAAAGGCCGTGGCTGAAGGCGGAATGGGCGTGGCTAAAGGGGGAATGGGCGGGGCCAAGGGCGGGGTGGGCGGGGCCAAGGGCGGGGTGGGCGGGGCTAAAGCCGGAAGGGGCGGGGCTAAAGCCGGAAGGGGCGGGGCTAAAGCCGGAAGGGGCGGGGCTAAAGCCGGAAGGGGCGGGGCTAAAGGGGGGGGCTTGCCGGGGCTCTAGGGGCCGTAGGGGGGGAGGCTAAAAGGGGAATGGGCGAGGCAGAATCGTATATGGGCAGGGCTAAAGGGGGAAAGGCCGTGGCTGAAGGCGGAATGGGCGTGGCTAAAGGGGGAATGGGCGGGGCCAAGGGCGTGTTGGGCGGGGCTAAGGGCGGAGTGGGCGGGGCTAAAGCCGGAAGGGGCGGGGCTAAAGCCGGAAGGGGCGGGGCCAAAGGGGGGGCTTGCCGGGGCTCTAGGGGCCGTAGGGGGGGAGGCTAAAAGGGGAATGGGCGAGGCAGAATCGTGTATGGGCAGGGCTAAAGGGGGAAAGGCCGTGGCTGAAGGCGGAATGGGCGTGGCTAAAGGGGGAATGGGCGGGGCCAAAGGCGGGGTGGGCGGGGCTAAGGGCGAAGTGGGCGGGGCTACATCCGGAGTGGGCGGGGCTAAAGCCGGAAGGGGCGAGGCTAAAGGGGGGGGCTTGCCGGGGCTCTAGGGGCCGTAGGGGGGAGGCTAAAAGGGGAATGGGCGAGGCAGAATCGTGTATGGGCAGGGCTAAAGGGGGAAAGGCCGTGGCTGAAGGCGGAATGGGCGTGGCTAAAGGGGGAATGGGCGGGGCCAAGGGCGGGGTGGGCGGGGCCAAGGGCGGAGTGGGCGGGGCTAAAGCCGGAAGGGGCGGGGCTAAAGCCGGAAGGGGCGGGGCTAAAGGGGGGGGCTTGCCGGGGCTCTAGGGGCCGTAGGGGGGAGGCTAAAAGGGCAATGGGCGAGGCAGAATCGTGTATGGGCAGGGCTAAAGGGGGAAAGGCCGTGGCTGAAGGCGGAATGGGCGTGGCTAAAGGGGGAATGGGCGGGGCCGAGGGCGGGGTGGGCGGGGCTAAGGGCGGAGTGGGCGGGGTAAAAGCCGGAGTGGGCGGGGCGAAAGCCGGAAGGGGCGGGGCTAAAGGGGGGGGGCTTGCCGGGGCTCTAGGGGCCGTAGGGGGGAGGCTAAAAGGGGAATGGGCGAGGCAGAATCGTGTATGGGCAGGGCTAAAGGGGGAAAGGCCGTGGCTGAAGGCGGAATGGGCGTGGCTAAAGGGAAAATGGGCGGGGCCAAGGGCGCGGTGGGCGGGGCCAAGGGCGGGGTGGGCGGGGCTAAGGGCGGAGTGGGCGGGGCTAAAGCCGGAAGGGGCGGGGCTAAAGGGGGGGGGGCCTTGCCGGGGCTCTAGGGGCCGTAGGGGGGAGGCTGAAAGGGGAATGGGCGAGGCAGAATCGTGTATGGGCAGGGCTAAAGGGGGAAAGGCCGTGGCTGAAGGCGGAATGGGCGTGGCTAAAGGGGGAATGGGCGGGGCCAAGGGCGGGGTGGGCGGGGCTAAGGGCGGAGTGGGCGGGGCTAAAGCCGGAAGGGGCGGGGCTAAAGCCGGAAGGGGCGGGGCTAAAGGGGGGGGGCTTGCCGGGGCTCTAGGGGCCGTAGGGGGGAGGCTAAAAGGGGAATGGGCGAGGCAGAATCGTGTATGGGCAGGGCTAAAGGGGGAAAGGCCGTGGCTGAAGGCGGAATGGGCGTGGCTAAAGGGGGAATGGGCGGGGCCAAGGGCGGGGTGGGCGGGGCTAAGGGCGGAGTGGTCGGGGCTAAAGCCGGAAGGGGCGGGGCTAAAGCCGGAAGGGGCGGGGCTAAAGCAGGAAGGGGCGGGGCTAAAGGGGGGGGCCTTGCCGGGGCTCTAGGGGCCGTAGGGGGGAGGCTAAAGGGGGAAAGGCCGTGGCTGAAGGCGGAATGGGCGTGGCTAAAGGGAAAATTGGCGGGGCCAAGGGCGGGGTGGGCGGGGCTAAGGGCGGAGTGGGCGGGGCTAAAGCCGGAAGGGGCGGGGCTAAAGGGGGGGGCTTGCCGGGGCTCTAGGGGCCGTAGGGGGGAGGCTAAAAGGGGAATGGGCGAGGCAGAATCGTGTATGGGCAGGGCTAAAGGGGGAAAGGCCGTGGCTGAAGGCGGAATGGGCGTGGCTAAAGGGGGAATGGGCGGGGCCAAGGGCGCGGTGGGCGGGGCTAAGGGCGGAGTGGGCGGGGCTAAAGCCGGAAGGGGCGGGGCTAAAGCCGGAAGGGGCGGGGCTAAGGGAGGGGCTTGCCGGGGCTCTAGGGGCCGTAGGGGGGAGGCTAAAAGGGGAATGGGCGAGGCAGAATCGTGTATGGGCAGGGCTAAAGGGGGAAAGGCCGTGGCTGAAGGCGGAATGGGCGTGGCTAAAGGGGGAATGGGCGGGACCAAGGGCGGGGTGGGCGGGGCTAAGGGCGGGGTGGGCGGGGCTAAGGGCGGAATGGGCGGGGCTAAAGCCGGAAGGGGCGGGGCTAAAGGGGGGGGCTTGCCGGGGCTCTAGGGGCCGTAGGGGGGAGGCTAAAAGGGGAATGGGCGAGGCAGAATCGTGTATGGGCAGGGCTAAAGGGGGAAAGGCCGTGGCTGAAGGCGGAATGGGCGTGGCTAAAGGGGAATGGGCGGGGCCAAGGGCGGGGTGGGCGGGGCTAAGGGCGGAGTGGGCGGGGATAAAGCCGGAAGTGGGCGGGGCTAAAGCCGGAAGGGGCGGGGCTAAAGGGGGGGCTTGCCGGGGCTCTAGGGGCCGTAGGGGGGAGGCTAAAAGGGGAATGGGCGAGGCAGACTCGTGTATGGGCAGGGCTAAAGGGGGAAAGGCCGTGGCTGAAGGCGGAATGGGCGTGGCTAAAGGGGGAATGGGCGGGGCCAAGGGCGGGGTGGGCGGGGCTAAGGGCGGGGTGGGCGGGGCCAAGGGCGGGGTGGGCGGGGCTAAGGGCGGAGTGGGCGGGGCTAAAGCCGGAAGGGGCGGGGCTAAAGGGGGGGGCTTGCCGGGGCTCTAGGGGCCGTAGGGGGGAGGCTAAAAGGGGAATGGGCGAGGCAGAATCGTGTATGGGCAGGGCTAAAGGGGGAAAGGCCGTGGCTGAAGGCGGAATGGGCGTGGCTAAAGGGAAAATGGGCGGGGCCAAGGGCGGGGTGGGCGGGGCTAAGGGCGGAGTGGGCGGGGCTAAGGGCGGAGTGGGCGGGGCTAAAGCCGGAAGGGGCGGGGCTAAAGGGGGGGGCTTGCCGGGGCTCTAGGGGCCGTAGGGGGGAGGCTAAAAGAGGAATGGGCGAGGCAGAATCGTGTATGGGCAGGGCTAAAGGGGGAAAGGCCGTGGCTGAAGGCGGAATGGGCGTGGCTAAAAGGGGAATGGGCGGGGCCAAGGGCGGGGTGGGCGGGGCCAAGGGCGGAGTGGGCGGGGCTAAAGCCGGAAGGGGCGGGGCTAAAGCCGGAAGGGGCGGGGCTAAAGGGGGGGCTTGCCGGGGCTCTAGGGGCCGTAGGGGGGAGGCTAAAAGGGGAATGGGCGAGGCAGAATCGTGTATGGGCAGGGCTAAAGGGGGAAAGGCCGTGGCTGAAGGCGGAATGGGCGTGGCTAAAGGGAAAATGGGCGGGGCCAAGGGCGGGGTGGGCGGGGCTAAGGGCGGAGTGGGCGGGGCTAAAGCCGGAAGGGGCGGGGCTAAAGGGGGGGGCTTGCCGGGGCTCTAGGGGCCGTAGGGGGGAGGCTAAAAGGGGAATGGGCGAGGCAGAATCGTGTATGGGCAGGGCTAAAGGGGGAAAGGCCGTGGCTGAAGGCGGAATGGGCGTGGCTAAAGGGAAAATGGGCGGGGCCAAGGGCGAGGTGGGCGGGGCTAAGGGCGGGGTGGGCGGGGCTAAAGCCGGAAGGGGCGGGGCTAAAGCCGGAAGGGGCGGGGCTAAAGGGGGGGGGCTTGCCGGGGCTCTAGGGGCCGTAGGGGGGAGGCTAAAAGGGGAATGGGCGAGGCAGAATCGTGTATGGGCAGGGCTAAAGGGGGAAAGGCCGTGGCTGAAGGCGGAATGGGCGTGGCTAAAGGGGGAATGGGCGGGGCTAAGGGCGGAGTGGGCGGGGCTAAAGCCGGAAGGGGCGGGGCTAAAGCCGGAAGGGGCGGGGCTAAAGGGGGGGGGCTTGCCGGGGCTCTAGGGGCCGTAGGGGGGAGGCTAAAAGGGGAATGGGCGAGGCAGAATCGTGTATGGGCAGGGCTAAAGGGGGAAAGGCCGTGGCTGAAGGCGGAATGGGCGTGGCTAAAGGGGGAATGGGCGGGGCCAAGGGCGGGGTGGGCGGGGCTAAGGGCGGAGTGGGCGGGGCTAAAGCCGGAAGGGGCGGGGCTAAAGCCGGAAGGGGCGGGGCTAAAGCCGGAAGGGGCGGGGCTAAAGCCGGAAGGGGCGGGGCTAAAGGGGGGGGCTTGCCGGGGCTCTAGGGGCCGTAGGGGGGGAGGCTAAAAGGGGAATGGGCGAGGCAGAATCGTATATGGGCAGGGCTAAAGGGGGAAAGGCCGTGGCTGAAGGCGGAATGGGCGTGGCTAAAGGGGGAATGGGCGGGGCCAAGGGCGTGTTGGGCGGGGCTAAGGGCGGAGTGGGCGGGGCTAAAGCCGGAAGGGGCGGGGCTAAAGCCGGAAGGGGCGGGGCCAAAGGGGGGGCTTGCCGGGGCTCTAGGGGCCGTAGGGGGGGAGGCTAAAAGGGGAATGGGCGAGGCAGAATCGTGTATGGGCAGGGCTAAAGGGGGAAAGGCCGTGGCTGAAGGCGGAATGGGCGTGGCTAAAGGGGGAATGGGCGGGGCCAAAGGCGGGGTGGGCGGGGCTAAGGGCGGAGTGGGCGGGGCTACATCCGGAGTGGGCGGGGCTAAAGCCGGAAGGGGCGAGGCTAAAGGGGGGGGCTTGCCGGGGCTCTAGGGGCCGTAGGGGGGAGGCTAAAAGGGGAATGGGCGAGGCAGAATCGTGTATGGGCAGGGCTAAAGGGGGAAAGGCCGTGGCTGAAGGCGGAATGGGCGTGGCTAAAGGGGGAATGGGCGGGGCCAAGGGCGGGGTGGGCGGGGCCAAGGGCGGAGTGGGCGGGGCTAAAGCCGGAAGGGGCGGGGCTAAAGCCGGAAGGGGCGGGGCTAAAGGGGGGGGCTTGCCGGGGCTCTAGGGGCCGTAGGGGGGAGGCTAAAAGGGGAATGGGCGAGGCAGAATCGTGTATGGGCAGGGCTAAAGGGGGAAAGGCCGTGGCTGAAGGCGGAATGGGCGTGGCTAAAGGGGGAATGGGCGGGGCCAAGGGCGGGGTGGGCGGGGCTAAGGGCGGAGTGGGCGGGGCTAAAGCCGGAGTGGGCGGGGCTAAAGCCGGAAGGGGCGGGGCTAAAGGGGGGGGGCTTGCCGGGGCTCTAGGGGCCGTAGGGGGGAGGCTAAAAGGGGAATGGGCGAGGCAGAATCGTGTATGGGCAGGGCTAAAGGGGGAAAGGCCGTGGCTGAAGGCGGAATGGGCGTGGCTAAAGGGGGAATGGGCGGGGCCGAGGGCGGGGTGGGCGGGGCTAAGGGCGGAGTGGGCGGGGTAAAAGCCGGAGTGGGCGGGGCGAAAGCCGGAAGGGGCGGGGCTAAAGGGGGGGGGCTTGCCGGGGCTCTAGGGGCCGTAGGGGGGAGGCTAAAAGGGGAATGGGCGAGGCAGAATCGTGTATGGGCAGGGCTAAAGGGGGAAAGGCCGTGGCTGAAGGCGGAATGGGCGTGGCTAAAGGGAAAATGGGCGGGGCCAAGGGCGCGGTGGGCGGGGCCAAGGGCGGGGTGGGCGGGGCTAAGGGCGGAGTGGGCGGGGCTAAAGCCGGAAGGGGCGGGGCTAAAGGGGGGGGGGCCTTGCCGGGGCTCTAGGGGCCGTAGGGGGGAGGCTGAAAGGGGAATGGGCGAGGCAGAATCGTGTATGGGCAGGGCTAAAGGGGGAAAGGCCGTGGCTGAAGGCGGAATGGGCGTGGCTAAAGGGGGAATGGGCGGGGCCAAGGGCGGGGTGGGCGGGGCTAAGGGCGGAGTGGGCGGGGCTAAAGCCGGAAGGGGCGGGGCTAAAGCCGGAAGGGGCGGGGCTAAAGGGGGGGGGCTTGCCGGGGCTCTAGGGGCCGTAGGGGGGAGGCTAAAAGGGGAATGGGCGAGGCAGAATCGTGTATGGGCAGGGCTAAAGGGGGAAAGGCCGTGGCTGAAGGCGGAATGGGCGTGGCTAAAGGGGGAATGGGCGGGGCCAAGGGCGGGGTGGGCGGGGCTAAGGGCGGAGTGGGCGGGGCTAAAGCCGGAAGGGGCGGGGCTAAAGCCGGAAGGGGCGGGGCTAAAGCAGGAAGGGGCGGGGCTAAAGGGGGGGCCTTGCCGGGGCTCTAGGGGCCGTAGGGGGGAGGCTAAAGGGGGAAAGGCCGTGGCTGAAGGCGGAATGGGCGTGGCTAAAGGGAAAATTGGCGGGGCCAAGGGCGGGGTGGGCGGGGCTAAGGGCGGAGTGGGCGGGGCTAAAGCCGGAAGGGGCGGGGCTAAAGGGGGGGGCTTGCCGGGGCTCTAGGGGCCGTAGGGGGGAGGCTAAAAGGGGAATGGGCGAGGCAGAATCGTGTATGGGCAGGGCTAAAGGGGGAAAGGCCGTGGCTGAAGGCGGAATGGGCGTGGCTAAAGGGGGAATGGGCGGGGCCAAGGGCGCGGTGGGCGGGGCTAAGGGCGGAGTGGGCGGGGCTAAAGCCGGAAGGGGCGGGGCTAAAGCCGGAAGGGGCGGGGCTAAGGGAGGGGCTTGCCGGGGCTCTAGGGGCCGTAGGGGGGAGGCTAAAAGGGGAATGGGCGAGGCAGAATCGTGTATGGGCAGGGCTAAAGGGGGAAAGGCCGTGGCTGAAGGCGGAATGGGCGTGGCTAAAGGGGGAATGGGCGGGACCAAGGGCGGGGTGGGCGGGGCTAAGGGCGGGGTGGGCGGGGCTAAGGGCGGAATGGGCGGGGCTAAAGCCGGAAGGGGCGGGGCTAAAGGGGGGGGCTTGCCGGGGCTCTAGGGGCCGTAGGGGGGAGGCTAAAAGGGGAATGGGCGAGGCAGAATCGTGTATGGGCAGGGCTAAAGGGGGAAAGGCCGTGGCTGAAGGCGGAATGGGCGTGGCTAAAGGGGAATGGGCGGGGCCAAGGGCGGGGTGGGCGGGGCTAAGGGCGGAGTGGGCGGGGATAAAGCCGGAAGTGGGCGGGGCTAAAGCCGGAAGGGGCGGGGCTAAAGGGGGGGCTTGCCGGGGCTCTAGGGGCCGTAGGGGGGAGGCTAAAAGGGGAATGGGCGAGGCAGACTCGTGTATGGGCAGGGCTAAAGGGGGAAAGGCCGTGGCTGAAGGCGGAATGGGCGTGGCTAAAGGGGGAATGGGCGGGCCCAAGGGCGGGGTGGGCGGGGCTAAGGGCGGGGTGGGCGGGGCCAAGGGCGGGGTGGGCGGGGCTAAGGGCGGAGTGGGCGGGGCTAAAGCCGGAAGGGGCGGGGCTAAAGGGGGGGGCTTGCCGGGGCTCTAGGGGCCGTAGGGGGGAGGCTAAAAGGGGAATGGGCGAGGCAGAATCGTGTATGGGCAGGGCTAAAGGGGGAAAGGCCGTGGCTGAAGGCGGAATGGGCGTGGCTAAAGGGAAAATGGGCGGGGCCAAGGGCGGGGTGGGCGGGGCTAAGGGCGGAGTGGGCGGGGCTAAGGGCGGAGTGGGCGGGGCTAAAGCCGGAAGGGGCGGGGCCAAAGGGGGGGGCTTGCCGGGGCTCTAGGGGCCGTAGGGGGGGAGGCTAAAAGGGGAATGGGCGAGGCAGAATCGTGTATGGGCAGGGCTAAAGGGGGAAAGGCCGTGGCTGAAGGCGGAATGGGCGTGGCTAAAGGGGGAATGGGCGGGGCCAAGGGCGGGGTGGGCGGGGCTAAGGGCGGAGTGGGCGGGGCTACAGCCGGAAGGGGCGGGGCTAAAGCCGGAAGGGGCGGGGCTAAAGGGGGGGGGCTTGCCGGGGCTCTAGGGGCCGTAGGGGGGAGGCTAAAAGGGGAATGGGCGAGGCAGAATCGTGTATGGGCAGGGCTAAAGGGGGAAAGGCCGTGGCTGAAGGCGGAATGGGCGTGGCTAAAGGGGGAATGGGCGGGGCCAAGGGCGGGGTGGGCGGGGCTAAGGGCGGAGTGGGCGGGGCTAAAGCCGGAGTGGGCGGGGCTAAAGCCGGAAGGGGCGGGGCTAAACGGGGGGGCTTGCCGGGGCTCTAGGGGCCGTAGGGGGGAGGCCAAAAGGGGAATGGGCGAGGCAGAATCGTGTATGGGCAGGGCTAAAGGGGGAAAGGCCGTGGCTGAAGGCGGAATGGGCGTGGCTAAAGGGGGAATGGGCGGGGCCAAGGGCGGGGTGGGCGGGGCTAAGGGCGGAGTGGGCGGGGCTAAGGGCGGAGTGGGCGGGGCTAAAGCCGGAAGGGGCGGGGCTAAAGGGGGGGGGCCTGCCGGGGCTCTAGGGGCCGTAGGGGGGAGGCTAAAAGGGGAATGGGCGAGGCAGAATCGTGTATGGGCAGGGCTAAAGGGGGAAAGGCCGTGGCTGAAGGCGGAATGGGCGTGGCTAAAGGGGGAATGGGCGGGGCCAAGGGCGGGGTGGGCAGGGCTAAGGGCGGAGTGGGCGGGGCTAAAGCCGGAAGGGGCGGGGCTAAAGGGGGGGGCTTGCCGGGGCTCTAGGGGCCGTAGGGGGGAGGCTAAAAGGGGAATGGGCGAGGCAGAATCGTGTATGGGCAGGGCTAAAGGGGGAAAGGCCGTGGCTGAAGGCGGAATGGGCGTGGCTAAAGGGGGAATGGGCGGGGCTAAGGGCGGGGTGGGCGGGGCCAAGGGCGGGGTGGGCGGGGCTAAGGGCGGAGTGGGCGGGGCTAAAGCCGGAAGGGGCGGGGCTAAAGCCGGAAGGGGCGGGGCTAAAGGGGGGGGGCTTGCCGGGGCTCTAGGGGCCGTAGGGGGGAGGCTAAAAGGGGAATGGGCGAGGCAGAATCGTGTATGGGCAGGGCTAAAGGGGGAAAGGCCGTGGCTGAAGGCGGAATGGGCGTGGCTAAAGGGGGAATGGGCGGGGCCAAGGGCGGGGTGGGCGGGGCTAAGGGCGGAGTGGGCGGGCCTACAGCCGGAAGGGGCGGGGCTAAAGCCGGAAGGGGCGGGGCTAAAGGGGGGGGCTTGCCGGGGCTCTAGGGGCCGTAGGGGGGAGGCTAAAAGGGGAATGGGCGAGGCAGAATCGTGTATGGGCAGGGCTAAACAGGGAAAGGCCGTGGCTGAAGGCGGAATGGGCGTGGCTAAAGGGGGAATGGGCGGGGCCAAGGGCGGGGTGGGCAGGGCTAAGGGCGGGGTGGGCGGGGCTAAAGCCGGAAGGGGCGGGGCTAAAGCCGGAAGGGGCGGGGCTAAAGCCGGAAGGGGCGGGGCTAAAGGGGGGGGCTTGCCGGGCCTCTAGGGGCCGTAGGGGGGGAGGCTAAAAGGGGAATGGGCGAGGCAGAATCGTGTATGGGCAGGGCTAAAGGGGGAAAGGCCGTGGCTGAAGGCGGAATGGGCGTGGCTAAAGGGGGAATGGGCGGGGCTAAGGGCGGAGTGGGCGGGGCTAAAGCCGGAAGGGGCGGGGCTAAAGCCGGAAGGGGCGGGGCTAAAGGGGGGGGGCTTGCCGGGGCTCTAGGGGCCGTAGGGGGGAGGCTAAAAGGGGAATGGGCGAGGCAGAATCGTGTATGGGCAGGGCTAAAGGGGGAAAGGCCGTGGCTGAAGGCGGAATGGGCGTGGCTAAAGGGGGAATGGGCGGGGCCAAGGGCGGGGTGGGCGGGGCTAAGGGCGGAGTGGGCGGGGCTAAAGCCGGAAGGGGCGGGGCTAAAGGGGGGGGCTTGCCGGGGCTCTAGGGGCCGTAGGGGGGAGGCTAAAAGGGGAATGGGCGAGGCAGAATCGTGTATGGGCAGGGCTAAAGGGGGAAAGGCCGTGGCTGAAGGCGGAATGGGCGTGGCTAAAGGGGGAATGGGCGGGGCCAAGGGCGGGGTGGGCGGGGCTAAGGGCGGAGTGGGCGGGGCTAAAGCCGGAAGGGGCGGGGCCAAAGGGGGGGGGCTTGCCGGGGCTCTAGGGGCCGTAGGGGGGAGGCTAAAAGGGGAATGGGCGAGGCAGAATCGTGTATGGGCAGGGCTAAAGGGGGAAAGGCCGTGGCTGAAGGCGGAATGGGCGTGGCTAAAGGGGGAATGGGCGGGGCCAAGGGCGGAGTGGGCGGGGCTAAAGCCGGAAGGGGCGGGGCTAAAGCCGGAAGGGGCGGGGCTAAAGGGGGGGGCTTGCCGGGGCTCTAGGGGCCGTAGGGGGGGGGCTAAAAGGGGAATGGGCGAGGCAGAATCGTGTATGGGCAGGGCTAAAGGGGGAAAGGCCGTGGCTGAAGGCGGAATGGGCGTGGCTAAAGGGGAATGGGCGGGGCCAAGGGCGGGGTGGGCGGGGCTAAAGCCGGAAGGGGCGGGGCTAAAGCCGGAAGGGGCGGGGCTAAAGCCGGAAGGGGCGGGGCTAAAGGGGGGGGGCTTGCCGGGCCTCTAGGGGCCGTAGGGGGGAGGCTAAAAGGGGAATGGGCGAGGCAGAATCGTGTATGGGCAGGGCTAAAGGGGGAAAGGCCGTGGCTGAAGGCGGAATGGGCGTGGCTAAAGGGGGAATGGGCGGGGCCAAGGGCGGTGTGGGCAGGGCTAAGGGCGGGGTGGGCGGGGCTAAAGCCGGAAGGGGCGGGGCTAAAGCCGGAAGGGGCGGGGCTAAAGCCGGAAGGGGCGGGGCTAAAGGGGGGGGCTTGCCGGGCCTCTAGGGGCCGTAGGGGGGGAGGCTAAAAGGGGAATGGGCGAGGTAGAATCGTGTATGGGCAGGGCTAAAGGGGGAAAGGCCGTGGCTGAAGGCGGAATGGGCGTGGCTAAAGGGGGAATGGGCGGGGCTAAGGGCGGGGTGGGCGGGGCTAAAGCCGGAAGGGGCGGGGCTAAAGGGGGGGGCTTGCCGGGGCTCTAGGGGCCGTAGGGGGGAGGCTAAAAGAGGAATGGGCGAGGCAGAATCGTGTATGGGCAGGGCTAAAGGGGGAAAGGCCGTGGCTGAAGGCGGAATGGGCGTGGTTAAAAGGGGAATGGGCGGGGCCAAGGGCGGGGTGGGCGGGGCTAAGGGCGGAGTGGGCGGAGCTAAGGCCGGAAGGGGCGGGGCTAAAGCCGGAAGGGGCGGGGCTAAAGGGGGGGGGCTTGCCGGGGCTCTAGGGGCCGTAGGGGGGAGGCTAAAAGGGGAATGGGCGAGGCAGAATCGTGTATGGGCAGGGCTAAAGGGGGAAAGGCCGTGGCTAAAGGCGGAATGGGCGTGGCTAAAGGGGGAATGGGCGGGGCCAAGGGCGGGGTGGGCGGGGCCAAGGGCGGGGTGGGCGGGGCTAAAGCCGGAAGGGGCGGGGCTAAAGCCGGAAGGGGCGGGGCTAAAGGGGGGGGCTTGCCGGGGCTCTAGGGGCCGTAGGGGGGAGGCTAAAAGGGGAATGGGCGAGGCAGAATCGTGTATGGGCAGGGCTAAAGGGGGAAAGGCCGTGGCTGAAGGCGGAATGGGCGTGGCTAAAGGGAAAATGGGCGGGGCCAAGGGCGGGGTGGGCGGGGCTAAGGGCGGAGTGGGCGGGGCTAAAGCCGGAAGGGGCGGGGCTAAAGGGGGGGGCTTGCCGGGGCTCTAGGGGCCGTAGGGGGGAGGCTAAAAGGGGAATGGGCGAGGCAGAATCGTGTATGGGCAGGGCTAAAGGGGGAAAGGCCGTGGCTGAAGGCGGAATGGGCGTGGCTAAAGGGAAAATGGGCGGGGCCAAGGGCGCGGTGGGCGGGGCTAAGGGCGGAGTGGGCGGGGCTAAAGCCGGAAGGGGCGGGGCTAAAGCCGGAAGGGGCGGGGCTAAAGGGGGGGCTTGCCGGGGCTCTAGGGGCCGTAGGGGGGAGGCTAAAAGGGGAATGGGCGAGGCAGAATCGTGTATAGGCAGGGCTAAAGGGGGAAAGGCCGTGGCTGAAGGCGGAATGGGCGTGGCTAAAGGGGGAATGGGCGGGGCCAAGGGCGGGGTGGGCGGGGCTAAGGGCGGAGTGGGCGGGGCTAAAGCCGGAAGGGGCGGGGCTAAAGGGGGGGCTTGCCGGGGCTCTAGGGGCCGTAGGGGGGAGGCTAAAGGGGAATGGGCGAGGCAGAATCGTGTATGGGCAGGGCTAAAGGGGGAAAGGCCGTGGCTAAAGGCGGAATGGGCGTGGCTAAAGGGGGAATGGGCGGGGCCAAGGGCGGGGTGGGCGGGGCCAAGGGCGGGGTGGGCGGGGCTAAAGCCGGAGTGGGCGGGGCTAAAGCCGGAAGGGGCGGGGCTAAAGGGGGGGGCTTGCCGGGGCTCTAGGGGCCGTAGGGGGGAGGCTAAAAGGGGAATGGGCGAGGCAGAATCGTGTATGGGCAGGGCTAAAGGGGGAAAGGCCGTGGCTGAAGGCGGAATGGGCGTGGCTAAAGGGGGAATGGGCGGGGCCAATGGCGGGGTGGGCGGGGCTAAGGGCGGAGTGGGCGGGGCTAAAGCCGGAAGGGGCGGGGCTAAAGGGGGGGCTTGCCGGGGCTCTAGGGGCCGTAGGGGGGAGGCTAAAGGGGAATGGGCGAGGCAGAATCGTGTATGGGCAGGGCTAAAGGGGGAAAGGCCGTGGCTAAAGGCGGAATGGGCGTGGCTAAAGGGGGAATGGGCGGGGCCAAGGGCGGGGTGGGCGGGGCCAAGGGCGGGGTGGGCGGGGCTAAAGCCGGAAGGGGCGGGGCTAAAGCCGGAAGGGGCGGGGCTAAAGGGGGGGCCTTGCCGGGGCTCTAGGGGCCGTAGGGGGGAGGCTGAAAGGGGAATGGGCGAGGCAGAATCGTGTATGGGCAGGGCTAAAGGGGGAAAGGCCGTGGCTGAAGGCGGAATGGGCGTGGCTAAAGGGGGAATGGGCGGGGCCAAGGGCGGGGTGGGCGGGGCTAAGGGCGGAGTGGGCGGGGCTAAAGCCGGAAGGGGCGGGGCTAAAGCCGGAAGGGGCGGGGCTAAAGGGGGGGGGCTTGCCGGGGCTCTAGGGGCCGTAGGGGGGAGGCTAAAAGGGGAATGGGCGAGGCAGAATCGTGTATGGGCAGGGCTAAAGGGGGAAAGGCCGTGGCTGAAGGCGGAATGGGCGTGGCTAAAGGGGGAATGGGCGGGGCCAAGGGCGGGGTGGGCGGGGCTAAGGGCGGAGTGGTCGGGGCTAAAGCCGGAAGGGGCGGGGCTAAAGCCGGAAGGGGCGGGGCTAAAGCAGGAAGGGGCGGGGCTAAAGGGGGGGGCCTTGCCGGGGCTCTAGGGGCCGTAGGGGGGAGGCTAAAGGGGGAAAGGCCGTGGCTGAAGGCGGAATGGGCGTGGCTAAAGGGAAAATTGGCGGGGCCAAGGGCGGGGTGGGCGGGGCTAAGGGCGGAGTGGGCGGGGCTAAAGCCGGAAGGGGCGGGGCTAAAGGGGGGGGCTTGCCGGGGCTCTAGGGGCCGTAGGGGGGAGGCTAAAAGGGGAATGGGCGAGGCAGAATCGTGTATGGGCAGGGCTAAAGGGGGAAAGGCCGTGGCTGAAGGCGGAATGGGCGTGGCTAAAGGGGGAATGGGCGGGGCCAAGGGCGCGGTGGGCGGGGCTAAGGGCGGAGTGGGCGGGGCTAAAGCCGGAAGGGGCGGGGCTAAAGCCGGAAGGGGCGGGGCTAAGGGAGGGGCTTGCCGGGGCTCTAGGGGCCGTAGGGGGGAGGCTAAAAGGGGAATGGGCGAGGCAGAATCGTGTATGGGCAGGGCTAAAGGGGGAAAGGCCGTGGCTGAAGGCGGAATGGGCGTGGCTAAAGGGGGAATGGGCGGGACCAAGGGCGGGGTGGGCGGGGCTAAGGGCGGGGTGGGCGGGGCTAAGGGCGGAAGGGGCGGGGCTAAAGCCGGAAGGGGCGGGGCTAAAGGGGGGGGCTTGCCGGGGCTCTAGGGGCCGTAGGGGGGAGGCTAAAAGGGGAATGGGCGAGGCAGAATCGTGTATGGGCAGGGCTAAAGGGGGAAAGGCCGTGGCTGAAGGCGGAATGGGCGTGGCTAAAGGGGAATGGGCGGGGCCAAGGGCGGGGTGGGCGGGGCTAAGGGCGGAGTGGGCGGGGATAAAGCCGGAAGTGGGCGGGGCTAAAGCCGGAAGGGGCGGGGCTAAAGGGGGGGCTTGCCGGGGCTCTAGGGGCCGTAGGGGGGAGGCTAAAAGGGGAATGGGCGAGGCAGACTCGTGTATGGGCAGGGCTAAAGGGGGAAAGGCCGTGGCTGAAGGCGGAATGGGCGTGGCTAAAGGGGGAATGGGCGGGGCCAAGGGCGGGGTGGGCGGGGCTAAGGGCGGGGTGGGCGGGGCCAAGGGCGGGGTGGGCGGGGCTAAGGGCGGAGTGGGCGGGGCTAAAGCCGGAAGGGGCGGGGCTAAAGGGGGGGGCTTGCCGGGGCTCTAGGGGCCGTAGGGGGGAGGCTAAAAGGGGAATGGGCGAGGCAGAATCGTGTATGGGCAGGGCTAAAGGGGGAAAGGCCGTGGCTGAAGGCGGAATGGGCGTGGCTAAAGGGAAAATGGGCGGGGCCAAGGGCGGGGTGGGCGGGGCTAAGGGCGGAGTGGGCGGGGCTAAGGGCGGAGTGGGCGGGGCTAAAGCCGGAAGGGGCGGGGCTAAAGGGGGGGGCTTGCCGGGGCTCTAGGGGCCGTAGGGGGGAGGCTAAAAGAGGAATGGGCGAGGCAGAATCGTGTATGGGCAGGGCTAAAGGGGGAAAGGCCGTGGCTGAAGGCGGAATGGGCGTGGCTAAAAGGGGAATGGGCGGGGCCAAGGGCGGGGTGGGCGGGGCCAAGGGCGGAGTGGGCGGGGCTAAAGCCGGAAGGGGCGGGGCTAAAGCCGGAAGGGGCGGGGCTAAAGGGGGGGCTTGCCGGGGCTCTAGGGGCCGTAGGGGGGAGGCTAAAAGGGGAATGGGCGAGGCAGAATCGTGTATGGGCAGGGCTAAAGGGGGAAAGGCCGTGGCTGAAGGCGGAATGGGCGTGGCTAAAGGGAAAATGGGCGGGGCCAAGGGCGGGGTGGGCGGGGCTAAGGGCGGAGTGGGCGGGGCTAAAGCCGGAAGGGGCGGGGCTAAAGGGGGGGGCTTGCCGGGGCTCTAGGGGCCGTAGGGGGGAGGCTAAAAGGGGAATGGGCGAGGCAGAATCGTGTATGGGCAGGGCTAAAGGGGGAAAGGCCGTGGCTGAAGGCGGAATGGGCGTGGCTAAAGGGAAAATGGGCGGGGCCAAGGGCGAGGTGGGCGGGGCTAAGGGCGGGGTGGGCGGGGCTAAAGCCGGAAGGGGCGGGGCTAAAGCCGGAAGGGGCGGGGCTAAAGGGGGGGGGGCTTGCCGGGGCTCTAGGGGCCGTAGGGGGGAGGCTAAAAGGGGAATGGGCGAGGCAGAATCGTGTATGGGCAGGGCTAAAGGGGGAAAGGCCGTGGCTGAAGGCGGAATGGGCGTGGCTAAAGGGGGAATGGGCGGGGCTAAGGGCGGAGTGGGCGGGGCTAAAGCCGGAAGGGGCGGGGCTAAAGCCGGAAGGGGCGGGGCTAAAGGGGGGGGGCTTGCCGGGGCTCTAGGGGCCGTAGGGGGGAGGCTAAAAGGGGAATGGGCGAGGCAGAATCGTGTATGGGCAGGGCTAAAGGGGGAAAGGCCGTGGCTGAAGGCGGAATGGGCGTGGCTAAAGGGGGAATGGGCGGGGCCAAGGGCGGGGTGGGCGGGGCTAAGGGCGGAGTGGGCGGGGCTAAAGCCGGAAGGGGCGGGGCTAAAGCCGGAAGGGGCGGGGCTAAAGCCGGAAGGGGCGGGGCTAAAGGGGGGGGCTTGCCGGGGCTCTAGGGGCCGTAGGGGGGGAGGCTAAAAGGGGAATGGGCGAGGCAGAATCGTATATGGGCAGGGCTAAAGGGGGAAAGGCCGTGGCTGAAGGCGGAATGGGCGTGGCTAAAGGGGGAATGGGCGGGGCCAAGGGCGTGTTGGGCGGGGCTAAGGGCGGAGTGGGCGGGGCTAAAGCCGGAAGGGGCGGGGCTAAAGCCGGAAGGGGCGGGGCCAAAGGGGGGGCTTGCCGGGGCTCTAGGGGCCGTAGGGGGGGAGGCTAAAAGGGGAATGGGCGAGGCAGAATCGTGTATGGGCAGGGCTAAAGGGGGAAAGGCCGTGGCTGAAGGCGGAATGGGCGTGGCTAAAGGGGGAATGGGCGGGGCCAAAGGCGGGGTGGGCGGGGCTAAGGGCGGAGTGGGCGGGGCTACATCCGGAGTGGGCGGGGCTAAAGCCGGAAGGGGCGAGGCTAAAGGGGGGGGCTTGCCGGGGCTCTAGGGGCCGTAGGGGGGAGGCTAAAAGGGGAATGGGCGAGGCAGAATCGTGTATGGGCAGGGCTAAAGGGGGAAAGGCCGTGGCTGAAGGCGGAATGGGCGTGGCTAAAGGGGGAATGGGCGGGGCCAAGGGCGGGGTGGGCGGGGCCAAGGGCGGAGTGGGCGGGGCTAAAGCCGGAAGGGGCGGGGCTAAAGCCGGAAGGGGCGGGGCTAAAGGGGGGGGCTTGCCGGGGCTCTAGGGGCCGTAGGGGGGAGGCTAAAAGGGGAATGGGCGAGGCAGAATCGTGTATGGGCAGGGCTAAAGGGGGAAAGGCCGTGGCTGAAGGCGGAATGGGCGTGGCTAAAGGGGGAATGGGCGGGGCCAAGGGCGGGGTGGGCGGGGCTAAGGGCGGAGTGGGCGGGGCTAAAGCCGGAGTGGGCGGGGCTAAAGCCGGAAGGGGCGGGGCTAAAGGGGGGGGGCTTGCCGGGGCTCTAGGGGCCGTAGGGGGGAGGCTAAAAGGGGAATGGGCGAGGCAGAATCGTGTATGGGCAGGGCTAAAGGGGGAAAGGCCGTGGCTGAAGGCGGAATGGGCGTGGCTAAAGGGGGAATGGGCGGGGCCGAGGGCGGGGTGGGCGGGGCTAAGGGCGGAGTGGGCGGGGTAAAAGCCGGAGTGGGCGGGGCGAAAGCCGGAAGGGGCGGGGCTAAAGGGGGGGGGCTTGCCGGGGCTCTAGGGGCCGTAGGGGGGAGGCTAAAAGGGGAATGGGCGAGGCAGAATCGTGTATGGGCAGGGCTAAAGGGGGAAAGGCCGTGGCTGAAGGCGGAATGGGCGTGGCTAAAGGGAAAATGGGCGGGGCCAAGGGCGCGGTGGGCGGGGCCAAGGGCGGGGTGGGCGGGGCTAAGGGCGGAGTGGGCGGGGCTAAAGCCGGAAGGGGCGGGGCTAAAGGGGGGGGGGGCCTTGCCGGGGCTCTAGGGGCCGTAGGGGGGAGGCTGAAAGGGGAATGGGCGAGGCAGAATCGTGTATGGGCAGGGCTAAAGGGGGAAAGGCCGTGGCTGAAGGCGGAATGGGCGTGGCTAAAGGGGGAATGGGCGGGGCCAAGGGCGGGGTGGGCGGGGCTAAGGGCGGAGTGGGCGGGGCTAAAGCCGGAAGGGGCGGGGCTAAAGCCGGAAGGGGCGGGGCTAAAGGGGGGGGGCTTGCCGGGGCTCTAGGGGCCGTAGGGGGGAGGCTAAAAGGGGAATGGGCGAGGCAGAATCGTGTATGGGCAGGGCTAAAGGGGGAAAGGCCGTGGCTGAAGGCGGAATGGGCGTGGCTAAAGGGGGAATGGGCGGGGCCAAGGGCGGGGTGGGCGGGGCTAAGGGCGGAGTGGGCGGGGCTAAAGCCGGAAGGGGCGGGGCTAAAGCCGGAAGGGGCGGGGCTAAAGCAGGAAGGGGCGGGGCTAAAGGGGGGGCCTTGCCGGGGCTCTAGGGGCCGTAGGGGGGAGGCTAAAGGGGGAAAGGCCGTGGCTGAAGGCGGAATGGGCGTGGCTAAAGGGAAAATTGGCGGGGCCAAGGGCGGGGTGGGCGGGGCTAAGGGCGGAGTGGGCGGGGCTAAAGCCGGAAGGGGCGGGGCTAAAGGGGGGGGCTTGCCGGGGCTCTAGGGGCCGTAGGGGGGAGGCTAAAAGGGGAATGGGCGAGGCAGAATCGTGTATGGGCAGGGCTAAAGGGGGAAAGGCCGTGGCTGAAGGCGGAATGGGCGTGGCTAAAGGGGGAATGGGCGGGGCCAAGGGCGCGGTGGGCGGGGCTAAGGGCGGAGTGGGCGGGGCTAAAGCCGGAAGGGGCGGGGCTAAAGCCGGAAGGGGCGGGGCTAAGGGAGGGGCTTGCCGGGGCTCTAGGGGCCGTAGGGGGGAGGCTAAAAGGGGAATGGGCGAGGCAGAATCGTGTATGGGCAGGGCTAAAGGGGGAAAGGCCGTGGCTGAAGGCGGAATGGGCGTGGCTAAAGGGGGAATGGGCGGGACCAAGGGCGGGGTGGGCGGGGCTAAGGGCGGGGTGGGCGGGGCTAAGGGCGGAATGGGCGGGGCTAAAGCCGGAAGGGGCGGGGCTAAAGGGGGGGGCTTGCCGGGGCTCTAGGGGCCGTAGGGGGGAGGCTAAAAGGGGAATGGGCGAGGCAGAATCGTGTATGGGCAGGGCTAAAGGGGGAAAGGCCGTGGCTGAAGGCGGAATGGGCGTGGCTAAAGGGGAATGGGCGGGGCCAAGGGCGGGGTGGGCGGGGCTAAGGGCGGAGTGGGCGGGGATAAAGCCGGAAGTGGGCGGGGCTAAAGCCGGAAGGGGCGGGGCTAAAGGGGGGGCTTGCCGGGGCTCTAGGGGCCGTAGGGGGGAGGCTAAAAGGGGAATGGGCGAGGCAGACTCGTGTATGGGCAGGGCTAAAGGGGGAAAGGCCGTGGCTGAAGGCGGAATGGGCGTGGCTAAAGGGGGAATGGGCGGGCCCAAGGGCGGGGTGGGCGGGGCTAAGGGCGGGGTGGGCGGGGCCAAGGGCGGGGTGGGCGGGGCTAAGGGCGGAGTGGGCGGGGCTAAAGCCGGAAGGGGCGGGGCTAAAGGGGGGGGCTTGCCGGGGCTCTAGGGGCCGTAGGGGGGAGGCTAAAAGGGGAATGGGCGAGGCAGAATCGTGTATGGGCAGGGCTAAAGGGGGAAAGGCCGTGGCTGAAGGCGGAATGGGCGTGGCTAAAGGGAAAATGGGCGGGGCCAAGGGCGGGGTGGGCGGGGCTAAGGGCGGAGTGGGCGGGGCTAAGGGCGGAGTGGGCGGGGCTAAAGCCGGAAGGGGCGGGGCCAAAGGGGGGGGCTTGCCGGGGCTCTAGGGGCCGTAGGGGGGGAGGCTAAAAGGGGAATGGGCGAGGCAGAATCGTGTATGGGCAGGGCTAAAGGGGGAAAGGCCGTGGCTGAAGGCGGAATGGGCGTGGCTAAAGGGGGAATGGGCGGGGCCAAGGGCGGGGTGGGCGGGGCTAAGGGCGGAGTGGGCGGGGCTACAGCCGGAAGGGGCGGGGCTAAAGCCGGAAGGGGCGGGGCTAAAGGGGGGGGGCTTGCCGGGGCTCTAGGGGCCGTAGGGGGGAGGCTAAAAGGGGAATGGGCGAGGCAGAATCGTGTATGGGCAGGGCTAAAGGGGGAAAGGCCGTGGCTGAAGGCGGAATGGGCGTGGCTAAAGGGGGAATGGGCGGGGCCAAGGGCGGGGTGGGCGGGGCTAAGGGCGGAGTGGGCGGGGCTAAAGCCGGAGTGGGCGGGGCTAAAGCCGGAAGGGGCGGGGCTAAACGGGGGGGCTTGCCGGGGCTCTAGGGGCCGTAGGGGGGAGGCCAAAAGGGGAATGGGCGAGGCAGAATCGTGTATGGGCAGGGCTAAAGGGGGAAAGGCCGTGGCTGAAGGCGGAATGGGCGTGGCTAAAGGGGGAATGGGCGGGGCCAAGGGCGGGGTGGGCGGGGCTAAGGGCGGAGTGGGCGGGGCTAAGGGCGGAGTGGGCGGGGCTAAAGCCGGAAGGGGCGGGGCTAAAGGGGGGGGGCCTGCCGGGGCTCTAGGGGCCGTAGGGGGGAGGCTAAAAGGGGAATGGGCGAGGCAGAATCGTGTATGGGCAGGGCTAAAGGGGGAAAGGCCGTGGCTGAAGGCGGAATGGGCGTGGCTAAAGGGGGAATGGGCGGGGCCAAGGGCGGGGTGGGCAGGGCTAAGGGCGGAGTGGGCGGGGCTAAAGCCGGAAGGGGCGGGGCTAAAGGGGGGGGCTTGCCGGGGCTCTAGGGGCCGTAGGGGGGAGGCTAAAAGGGGAATGGGCGAGGCAGAATCGTGTATGGGCAGGGCTAAAGGGGGAAAGGCCGTGGCTGAAGGCGGAATGGGCGTGGCTAAAGGGGGAATGGGCGGGGCTAAGGGCGGGGTGGGCGGGGCCAAGGGCGGGGTGGGCGGGGCTAAGGGCGGAGTGGGCGGGGCTAAAGCCGGAAGGGGCGGGGCTAAAGCCGGAAGGGGCGGGGCTAAAGGGGGGGGGCTTGCCGGGGCTCTAGGGGCCGTAGGGGGGAGGCTAAAAGGGGAATGGGCGAGGCAGAATCGTGTATGGGCAGGGCTAAAGGGGGAAAGGCCGTGGCTGAAGGCGGAATGGGCGTGGCTAAAGGGGGAATGGGCGGGGCCAAGGGCGGGGTGGGCGGGGCTAAGGGCGGAGTGGGCGGGCCTACAGCCGGAAGGGGCGGGGCTAAAGCCGGAAGGGGCGGGGCTAAAGGGGGGGGCTTGCCGGGGCTCTAGGGGCCGTAGGGGGGAGGCTAAAAGGGGAATGGGCGAGGCAGAATCGTGTATGGGCAGGGCTAAACAGGGAAAGGCCGTGGCTGAAGGCGGAATGGGCGTGGCTAAAGGGGGAATGGGCGGGGCCAAGGGCGGGGTGGGCAGGGCTAAAGCCGGAAGGGGCGGGGCTAAAGCCGGAAGGGGCGGGGCTAAAGCCGGAAGGGGCGGGGCTAAAGGGGGGGGCTTGCCGGGCCTCTAGGGGCCGTAGGGGGGGAGGCTAAAAGGGGAATGGGCGAGGCAGAATCGTGTATGGGCAGGGCTAAAGGGGGAAAGGCCGTGGCTGAAGGCGGAATGGGCGTGGCTAAAGGGGGAATGGGCGGGGCTAAGGGCGGAGTGGGCGGGGCTAAAGCCGGAAGGGGCGGGGCTAAAGCCGGAAGGGGCGGGGCTAAAGGGGGGGGGCTTGCCGGGGCTCTAGGGGCCGTAGGGGGGAGGCTAAAAGGGGAATGGGCGAGGCAGAATCGTGTATGGGCAGGGCTAAAGGGGGAAAGGCCGTGGCTGAAGGCGGAATGGGCGTGGCTAAAGGGGGAATGGGCGGGGCCAAGGGCGGGGTGGGCGGGGCTAAGGGCGGAGTGGGCGGGGCTAAAGCCGGAAGGGGCGGGGCTAAAGGGGGGGGCTTGCCGGGGCTCTAGGGGCCGTAGGGGGGAGGCTAAAAGGGGAATGGGCGAGGCAGAATCGTGTATGGGCAGGGCTAAAGGGGGAAAGGCCGTGGCTGAAGGCGGAATGGGCGTGGCTAAAGGGGGAATGGGCGGGGCCAAGGGCGGGGTGGGCGGGGCTAAGGGCGGAGTGGGCGGGGCTAAAGCCGGAAGGGGCGGGGCCAAAGGGGGGGGGCTTGCCGGGGCTCTAGGGGCCGTAGGGGGGAGGCTAAAAGGGGAATGGGCGAGGCAGAATCGTGTATGGGCAGGGCTAAAGGGGGAAAGGCCGTGGCTGAAGGCGGAATGGGCGTGGCTAAAGGGGGAATGGGCGGGGCCAAGGGCGGAGTGGGCGGGGCTAAAGCCGGAAGGGGCGGGGCTAAAGCCGGAAGGGGCGGGGCTAAAGGGGGGGGCTTGCCGGGGCTCTAGGGGCCGTAGGGGGGGGGCTAAAAGGGGAATGGGCGAGGCAGAATCGTGTATGGGCAGGGCTAAAGGGGGAAAGGCCGTGGCTGAAGGCGGAATGGGCGTGGCTAAAGGGGAATGGGCGGGGCCAAGGGCGGGGTGGGCGGGGCTAAAGCCGGAAGGGGCGGGGCTAAAGCCGGAAGGGGCGGGGCTAAAGCCGGAAGGGGCGGGGCTAAAGGGGGGGGGCTTGCCGGGCCTCTAGGGGCCGTAGGGGGGAGGCTAAAAGGGGAATGGGCGAGGCAGAATCGTGTATGGGCAGGGCTAAAGGGGGAAAGGCCGTGGCTGAAGGCGGAATGGGCGTGGCTAAAGGGGGAATGGGCGGGGCCAAGGGCGGTGTGGGCAGGGCTAAGGGCGGGGTGGGCGGGGCTAAAGCCGGAAGGGGCGGGGCTAAAGCCGGAAGGGGCGGGGCTAAAGCCGGAAGGGGCGGGGCTAAAGGGGGGGGCTTGCCGGGCCTCTAGGGGCCGTAGGGGGGGAGGCTAAAAGGGGAATGGGCGAGGTAGAATCGTGTATGGGCAGGGCTAAAGGGGGAAAGGCCGTGGCTGAAGGCGGAATGGGCGTGGCTAAAGGGGGAATGGGCGGGGCTAAGGGCGGAGTGGGCGGGGCTAAAGCCGGAAGGGGCGGGGCTAAAGGGGGGGGCTTGCCGGGGCTCTAGGGGCCGTAGGGGGGAGGCTAAAAGAGGAATGGGCGAGGCAGAATCGTGTATGGGCAGGGCTAAAGGGGGAAAGGCCGTGGCTGAAGGCGGAATGGGCGTGGTTAAAAGGGGAATGGGCGGGGCCAAGGGCGGGGTGGGCGGGGCTAAGGGCGGAGTGGGCGGAGCTAAGGCCGGAAGGGGCGGGGCTAAAGCCGGAAGGGGCGGGGCTAAAGGGGGGGGGGCTTGCCGGGGCTCTAGGGGCCGTAGGGGGGAGGCTAAAAGGGGAATGGGCGAGGCAGAATCGTGTATGGGCAGGGCTAAAGGGGGAAAGGCCGTGGCTAAAGGCGGAATGGGCGTGGCTAAAGGGGGAATGGGCGGGGCCAAGGGCGGGGTGGGCGGGGCCAAGGGCGGGGTGGGCGGGGCTAAAGCCGGAAGGGGCGGGGCTAAAGCCGGAAGGGGCGGGGCTAAAGGGGGGGGCTTGCCGGGGCTCTAGGGGCCGTAGGGGGGAGGCTAAAAGGGGAATGGGCGAGGCAGAATCGTGTATGGGCAGGGCTAAAGGGGGAAAGGCCGTGGCTGAAGGCGGAATGGGCGTGGCTAAAGGGAAAATGGGCGGGGCCAAGGGCGGGGTGGGCGGGGCTAAGGGCGGAGTGGGCGGGGCTAAAGCCGGAAGGGGCGGGGCTAAAGGGGGGGGCTTGCCGGGGCTCTAGGGGCCGTAGGGGGGAGGCTAAAAGGGGAATGGGCGAGGCAGAATCGTGTATGGGCAGGGCTAAAGGGGGAAAGGCCGTGGCTGAAGGCGGAATGGGCGTGGCTAAAGGGAAAATGGGCGGGGCCAAGGGCGCGGTGGGCGGGGCTAAGGGCGGAGTGGGCGGGGCTAAAGCCGGAAGGGGCGGGGCTAAAGCCGGAAGGGGCGGGGCTAAAGGGGGGGCTTGCCGGGGCTCTAGGGGCCGTAGGGGGGAGGCTAAAAGGGGAATGGGCGAGGCAGAATCGTGTATAGGCAGGGCTAAAGGGGGAAAGGCCGTGGCTGAAGGCGGAATGGGCGTGGCTAAAGGGGGAATGGGCGGGGCCAAGGGCGGGGTGGGCGGGGCTAAGGGCGGAGTGGGCGGGGCTAAAGCCGGAAGGGGCGGGGCTAAAGGGGGGGCTTGCCGGGGCTCTAGGGGCCGTAGGGGGGAGGCTAAAGGGGAATGGGCGAGGCAGAATCGTGTATGGGCAGGGCTAAAGGGGGAAAGGCCGTGGCTAAAGGCGGAATGGGCGTGGCTAAAGGGGGAATGGGCGGGGCCAAGGGCGGGGTGGGCGGGGCCAAGGGCGGGGTGGGCGGGGCTAAAGCCGGAGTGGGCGGGGCTAAAGCCGGAAGGGGCGGGGCTAAAGGGGGGGGCTTGCCGGGGCTCTAGGGGCCGTAGGGGGGAGGCTAAAAGGGGAATGGGCGAGGCAGAATCGTGTATGGGCAGGGCTAAAGGGGGAAAGGCCGTGGCTGAAGGCGGAATGGGCGTGGCTAAAGGGGGAATGGGCGGGGCCAATGGCGGGGTGGGCGGGGCTAAGGGCGGAGTGGGCGGGGCTAAAGCCGGAAGGGGCGGGGCTAAAGGGGGGGCTTGCCGGGGCTCTAGGGGCCGTAGGGGGGAGGCTAAAGGGGAATGGGCGAGGCAGAATCGTGTATGGGCAGGGCTAAAGGGGGAAAGGCCGTGGCTAAAGGCGGAATGGGCGTGGCTAAAGGGGGAATGGGCGGGGCCAAGGGCGGGGTGGGCGGGGCCAAGGGCGGGGTGGGCGGGGCTAAAGCCGGAAGGGGCGGGGCTAAAGCCGGAAGGGGCGGGGCTAAAGGGGGGGGCTTGCCGGGGCTCTAGGGGCCGTAGGGGGGAGGCTAAAAGGGGAATGGGCGAGGCAGAATCGTGTATGGGCAGGGCTAAAGGGGGAAAGGCCGTGGCTGAAGGCGGAATGGGCGTGGCTAAAGGGGGAATGGGCGGGGCCAAGGGCGGGGTGGGCGGGGCTAAGGGCGGAGTGGGCGGGGCTAAAGCCGGAAGGGGCGGGGCTAAAGCCGGAAGGGGCGGGGCTAAATGGGGGGCTTGCCGGGGCTCTAGGGGCCGTAGGGGGGGCGGCTAAAAGGGGAATGGGCGAGGCAGAATCGTGTATGGGCAGGGCTAAAGGGGGAAAGGCCGTGGCTGAAGGCGGAATGGGCGTGGCTAAAGGGGGAATGGGCGGGGCCAAGGGCGGGGTGGGCGGGGCTAAGGGCGGAGTGGGCGGGGCTAAAGCCGGAAGGGGCGGGGCTAAAGGGGGGGGGCTTGCCGGGGCTCTAGGGGCCGTAGGGGGGAGGCTAAAAGGGGAATGGGCGAGGCAGAATCGTGTATGGGCAGGGCTAAAGGGGGAAAGGCCGTGGCTGAAGGCGGAATGGGCGTGGCTAAAGGGGGAATGGGCGGGGCCAAGGGCGGGGTGGGCGGGGCTAAGGGCGGAGTGGTCGGGGCTAAAGCCGGAAGGGGCGGGGCTAAAGGGGGGGGCTTGCCGGGGCTCTAGGGGCCGTAGGGGGGAGGCTAAAAGGGGAATGGGCGAGGCAGAATCGTGTATGGGCAGGGCTAAAGGGGGAAAGGCCGTGGCTGAAGGCGGAATGGGCGTGGCTAAAGGGAAAATGGGCGGGGCCAAGGGCGGGGTGGGCGGGGCTAAGGGCGGAGTGGGCGGGGCTAAAGCCGGAATAGGCGGGGCTAAAGCCGGAAGGGGCGGGGCTAAAGGGGGGGCTTGCCGGGGCTCTAGGGGCCGTAGGGGGGAGGCTAAAAGGGGAATGGGCGAGGCAGAATCGTATATGGGCAGGGCTAAAGGGGGAAAGGCCGTGGCTGAAGGCGGAATGGGCGTGGCTAAAGGGGGAATGGGCGGGGCCAAGGGCGGGGTGGGCGGGGCTAATGGCGGAGTGGGCGGGGCTAAAGCCGGAAGGGGCGGGGCTAAAGGGGGGGGCTTGCCGGGGCTCTAGGGGCCGTAGGGGGGAGGCTAAAAGGGGAATGGGCGAGGCAGAATCGTATATGGGCAGGGCTAAAGGGGGAAAGGCCGTGGCTGAAGGCGGAATGGGCGTGGCTAAAGGGGGAATGGGCGGGGCCAAGGGCGGGGTGGGCGGGGCCAAGGACGCGGGGTGGGCGGGGCTAAAGTCGGAAGGGGCGGGGCTAAAGCCGGAAGGGGCGGGGCTAAAGGGGGGGGCTTGCCGGGGCTCTAGGGGCCGTAGGGGGGAGGCTAAAAGGGGAATGGGCGAGGCAGAATCGTGTATGGGCAGGGCTAAAGGGGGAAAGGCCGTGGCTGAAGGCGGAATGGGCGTGGCTAAAGGGAAAATGGGCGGGGCCAAGGGCGCGGTGGGCGGGGCTAAGGGCGGGGTGGGCGGGGCTAAAGCCGGAAGGGGCGGGGCTAAAGCCGGAAGGGGCGGGGCTAAAGGGGGGGCTTGCCGGGGCTCTAGGGGCCGTAGGGGGGAGGCTAAAAGGGGAATGGGCGAGGCAGAATCGTGTATGGGCAGGGCTAAAGGGGGAAAGGCCGTGGCTGAAGGCGGAATGGGCGTGGCTAAAGGGGGAATGGGCGGGGCCAAGGGCGGGGTGGGCGGGGCTATTGGCGGAGTGGGCGGGGCTAAAGCCGGAAGGGGCGGGGCTAAAGGGGGGGGCTTGCCGGGGCTCTAGGGGCCGTAGGGGGGAGGCTAAAAGGGGAATGGGCGAGGCAGAATCGTGTATAGGCAGGGCTAAAGGGGGAAAGGCCGTGGCTGAAGGCGGAATGGGCGTGGCTAAAGGGGGAATGGGCGGGGCCAAGGGCGGGGTGGGCGGGGCTAAGGGCGGAGTGGGCGGGGCTAAAGCCGGAAGGGGCAAGCCAAAGGGGGGGGCTTGCCGGGGCTCTAGGGGCCGTAGGGGGGAGGCTAAAAGGGGAATGGGCGAGGCAGAATCGTGTATGGGCAGGGCTAAAGGGGGAAAGGCCGTGGCTGAAGGCGGAATGGGCGTGGCTAAAGGGGGAATGGGCGGCGCCAAGGGCGGGGTGGGCGGGGCTGAAGCCGGAAGGGGCGGGGCTAAAGCCGGAAGGGGCGGGGCTAAAGGGGGGGGCTTGCCGGGGCTCTAGGGGCCGTAGGGGGGAGGCTAAAAGGGGAATGGGCGAGGCAGAATCGTGTATGGGCAGGGCTAAAGGGGGAAAGGCCGTGGCTGAAGGCGGAATGGGCGTGGCTAAAGGGGGAATGGGCGGGGCCAAGGGCGGGGTGGGCGGGGCTAAGGGCGGAGTGGTCGGGGCTAAAGCCGGAAGGGGCGGGGCTAAAGGGGGGGGCTTGCCGGGGCTCTAGGGGCCGTAGGGGGGAGGCTAAAAGGGGAATGGGCGAGGCAGAATCGTGTATAGGCAGGGCTAAAGGGGGAAAGGCCGTGGCTGAAGGCGGAATGGGCGTGGCTAAAGGGAAAATGGGCGGGGCCAAGGGCGGGGTGGGCGGGGCTAAGGGCGGGGTGGGCGGGGCTAAAGCCGGAAGGGGCGGGGCTAAAGCCGGAAGGGGCGGGGCTAAAGGGGGGGGCTTGCCGGGGCTCTAGGGGCCGTAGGGGGGAGGCTAAAAGGGGAATGGGCGAGGCAGAATCGTATATGGGCAGGGCTAAAGGGGGAAAGGCCGTGGCTGAAGGCGGAATGGGCGTGGCTAAAGGGGGAATGGGCGGGGCCAAGGGCGGGGTGGGCGGGGCTAAGGGCGGGGTGGGCGGGGCTAAAGTCGGAAGGGGCGGGGCTAAAGCCGGAAGGGGCGGGGCTAAAGGGGGGGGCTTGCCGGGGCTCTAGGGGCCGTAGGGGGGAGGCTAAAAGGGGAATGGGCGAGGCAGAATCGTGTATGGGCAGGGCTAAAGGGGGAAAGGCCGTGGCTGAAGGCGGAATGGGCGTGGCTAAAGGGAAAATGGGCGGGGCCAAGGGCAGGGTGGGCGGGGCTAAGGGCGGAGTGGGCGGGGCTAAAGCCGGAAGGGGTGGGGCTAAAGGGGGGGGCTTGCCGGGGCTCTAGGGGCCGTAGGGGGGAGGCTAAAAGGGGAATGGGCGAGGCAGAATCGTGTATGGGCAGGGCTAAAGGGGGAAAGGCCGTGGCTGAAGGCGGAATGGGCGTGGCTAAAGGGAAAATGGGCGGGGCCAAGGGCGCGGTGGGCGGGGCTAAGGGCGGGGTGGGCGGGGCTAAAGCCGGAAGGGGCGGGGCTAAAGCCGGAAGGGGCGGGGCTAAAGGGGGGGCTTGCCGGGGCTCTAGGGGCCGTAGGGGGGAGGCTAAAAGGGGAATGGGCGAGGCAGAATCGTGTATGGGCAGGGCTAAAGGGGGAAAGGCCGTGGCTGAAGGCGGAATGGGCGTGGCTAAAGGGGGAATGGGCGGGGCCAAGGGCGGGGTGGGCGGGGCTAATGGCGGAGTGGGCGGGGCTAAAGCCGGAAGGGGCGGGGCTAAAGGGGGGGGCTTGCCGGGGCTCTAGGGGCCGTAGGGGGGAGGCTAAAAGGGGAATGGGCGAGGCAGAATCGTGAATGGGCAGGGCTAAAGGGGGAAAGGCCGTGGCTGAAGGCGGAATGGGCGTGGCTAAAGGGGGAATGGGCGGGGCCAAGGGCGGGGTGGGCGGGGCTAAGGGCGGAGTGGGCGGGGCTAAAGCCGGAAGGGGCGGGGCTAAAGGGGGGGGCTTGCCGGGGCTCTAGGGGCCGTAGGGGGGAGGCTAAAAGGGGAATGGGCGAGGCAGAATCGTGTATGGGCAGGGCTAAAGGGGGAAAGGCCGTGGCTGAAGGCGGAATGGGCGTGGCTAAAGGGAAAATGGGCGGGGCCAAGGGCGGGGTGGGCGGGTCTAAGGGCGGAGTGGGCGGGGCTAAAGCCGGAAGGGGCGGGGCTAAAGCCGGAAGGGGCGGGGCTAAAGGGGGGGGGGGGCTTGCCGGGGCTCTAGGGGCCGTAGGGGGGAGGCTAAAAGGGGAATGGGCGAGGCAGAATCGTGTATGGGCAGGGCTAAAGGGGGAAAGGCCGTGGCTGAAGGCGGAATGGGCGTGGCTAAAGGGGGAATGGGCGGGGCCAAGGGCGGGGTGGGCGGGGCTAAGGGCGGAGTGGGCGGGGCTAAAGCCGGAAGGGGCGGGGCTAAAGGGGGGGGCTTGCCGGGGCTCTAGGGGCCGTAGGGGGGAGGCTAAAAGGGGAATGGGCGAGGCAGAATCGTGTATAGGCAGGGCTAAAGGGGGAAAGGCCGTGGCTGAAGGCGGAATGGGCGTGGCTAAAGGGGGAATGGGCGGGGCCAAGGGCGGGGTGGGCGGGGCTAAGGGCGGAGTGGGCGGGGCTAAAGCCGGAAAAGGCGGGGCCAAAGGGGGGGGCTTGCCGGGGCTCTAGGGGCCGTAGGGGGGAGGCTAAAAGGGGAATGGGCGAGGCAGAATCGTGTATGGGCAGGGCTAAAGGGGGAAAGGCCGTGGCTGAAGGCGGAATGGGCGTGGCAAAAGGGGGAATGGGCCGCGCCAAGGGCGGGGTGGGCGGGGCTAAAGCCGGAAGGGGCGGGGCTAAAGCCGGAAGGGGCGGGGCTAAAGGGGGGGGCTTGCCGGGGCTCTAGGGGCCGTAGGGGGGAGGCTAAAAGGGGAATGGGCGAGGCAGAATCGTGTATGGGCAGGGCTAAAGGGGGAAAGGCCGTGGCTGAAGGCGGAATGGGCGTGGCTAAAGGGGGAATGGGCGGGGCCAAGGGCGGGGTGGGCGGGGCTAAGGGCGGAGTGGGCGGGGCTAAAGCCGGAGTGGGCGGGGCTAAAGCCGGAAGGGGCGGGGCTAAGGGGGGGGGGCTTGCCGGGGCTCTAGGGGCCGTAGGGGGGAGGCTAAAAGGGGAATGGGCGAGGCAGAATCGTATATGGGCAGGGCTAAAGGGGGAAAGGCCGTGGCTGAAGGCGGAATGGGCGTGGCTAAAGGAAAAATGGGCGGGGCCAAGGGCGGGGTGGGCGGGGCTAAGGGCGGAGGGGGGGGGGCTAAAGCCGGAAGGGGCGGGGCTAAAGCCGGAAGGGGCGGGGCTAAGGGGGGGGGGGCTTGCCGGGGCTCTAGGGGCCGTAGGGGGGAGGCTAAAAGGGGAATGGGCGAGGCAGAATCGTGTATGGGCAGGGCTAAAGGGGGAAAGGCCGTGGCTGAAGGCGGAATGGGCGTGGCTAAAGGGGGAATGGGCGGGGCCAAGGGCGGGGTGGGCGGGGCTAAAGCCGGAAGGGGCGGGGCTAAAGCCGGAAGGGGCGGGGCTAAAGGGGGGGGCTTGCCGGGGCTCTAGGGGCCGTAGGGGGGAGGCTAAAAGGGGAATGGGCGAGGCAGAATCGTGTATGGGCAGGGCTAAAGGGGGAAAGGCCGTGGCTGAAGGCGGAATGGGCGTGGCTAAAGGGGGAATGGGCGGGGCCAAGGGCGGGGTGGGCGGGGCCAAGGGCGGAGTGGGCGGGTCTAAAGCCGGAAGGGGCGGGGCTAAAGCCGGAAGGGGCGGGGCTAAAGGGGGGGGCTTGCCGGGGCTCTAGGGGCCGTAGGGGGGAGGCTAAAAGGGGAATGGGCGAGGCAGAATCGTGTATGGGCAGGGCTAAAGGGGGAAAGGCCGTGGCTGAAGGCGGAATGGGCGTGGCTAAAGGGGGAATGGGCGGGGCCAAGGGCGGAGTGGGCGGGGCCACGGGCGGGGTGGGCGGGGCTAAGGGCGGAGTGGGCGGGGCTAAAGCCGGAAGGGGCGGGGCTAAAGGGGGGGCTTGCCGGGGCTCTAGGGGCCGTAGGGGGGAGGCTAAAAGGGGAATGGGCGACGCAGAATCGTGTATGGGCAGGGCTAAAGGGGGAAAGGCCGTGGCTGAAGGCGGAATGGGCGTGGCTAAAGGGAAAATGGGCGGGGCCAAGGGCGGGGTGGGCGGGGCTAAGGGCGGAGTGGGAGGGGCTAAAGACGGAAGGGGCGGGGCTAAAGCCGGAAGGGGCGGGGCTAAAGGGGGGGGGCTTGCCGGGGCTCTAGGGGCCGTAGGGGGGAGGCTAAAAGGGGAATGGGCGAGGCAGAATCGTGTATGGGCAGGGCTAAAGGGGGAAAGGCCGTGGCTGAAAGCGGAATGGGCGTGGCTAAAGGGGGAATGGGCGGGTCCAAGGGCGGGGTGGGCGGGGCTAAGGGCGGAGTGGGCGGGGCTAAAGCCGGAAGGGGCGGGGCTAAAGGGGGGGGGCTTGCCGGGGCTCTAGGGGCCGTAGGGGGGAGGCTAAAAGGGGAATGGGCGAGGCAGAATCGTGTATGGGCAGGGCTAAAGGGGGAAAGGCCGTGGCTGAAGGCGGAATGGGCGTGGCTAAAGGGGGAATGGGCGGGGCCAAGGGCGGGGTGGGCGGGGCTAAGGGCGGAGTGGGCGGGGCTAAATCCGGAAGGGGCGGGGCTAAAGGGGGGGCTTGCCGGGGCTCTAGGGGCCGTAGGGGGGAGGCTAAAGGGGAATGGGCGAGGCAGAATCGTGTATGGGCAGGGCTAAAGGGGGAAAGGCCGTGGCTAAAGGCGGAATGGGCGTGGCTAAAGGAAAAATGGGCGGGGCCAAGGGCGGGGTGGGAGGGGCCAAGAACGGAGTGGGCGGGGCTAAGGGCGGAGTGGGCGGGGCTAAAGCCGGAAGGGGCGGGGCTAAAGGGGGGGGCTTGCCGGGGCTCTAGGGGCCGTAGGGGGGAGGCTAAAAGGGGAATGGGCGAGGCAGAATCGTGTATGGGCAGGGCTAAAGGGGGAAAGGCCGTGGCTGAAGGCGGAATGGGCGTGGCTAAAGGGAAAATGGGCGGGGCCAAGGGCGGGGTGGGCGGGGCTAAAGGCGGAGTGGGCGGGGCTAAAACCGGAAGGGGCGGGGCTAAAGCCGGAAGGGGCGGGGCTAAATGGGGGGCTTGCCGGGGCTCTAGGGGCCGTAGGGGGGAGGCTAAAAGGGGAATGGGCGAGGCAGAATCGTGTATGGGCAGGGCTAAAGGGGGAAAGGCCGTGGCTGAAGGCGGAATGGGCGTGGCTAAAGGGGGAATGGGCGGGGCCAAGGGCGGGGTGGGCGGGGCTAAGGGCGGAGTGGGCGGGTCTAAAGCCGGAAGGGGCGGGGCTAAAGCCGGAAGGGGCGGGGCTAAAGGGGGGGGGGGCTTGCCGGGGCTCTAGGGGCCGTAGGGGGGAGGCTAAAAGGGGAATGGGCGAGGCAAAATCGTGTATGGGCAGGGCTAAAGGGGGAAAGGCCGTGGCTGAAGGCGGAATGGGCGTGGCTAAAGGGGGAATGGGCGGGGCCAAGGGCGGGGTGGGCGGGGCTAAGGGCGGGGTGGGCGGGGCTAAAGCCGGAAGGGGCGGGGCCAAAGGGGGGGGCTTGCCGGGGCTCTAGGGGCCGTAGGGGGGAGGCTAAAAGGGGAATGGGCGAGGCAGAATCATGTATGGGCAGGGCTAAAGGGGGAAAGGCCGTGGCTGAAGGCGGAATGGGCGTGGCTAAAGGGGGAATGGGCGGGGCCAAGGGCGGGGTGGGCGGGGCTAAGGGCGGAGTGGGCGGGGCTAAAGCCGGAAGGGGCGGGGCTAAAGGGGGGGGGCTTGCCGGGGCTCTAGGGGCCGTAGGGGGGAGGCTAAAAGGGGAATGGGCGAGGCAGAATCGTGTATGGGCAGGGCTAAAGGGGGAAAGGCCGTGGCTGAAGGCGGAATGGGCGTGGCTAAAGGGGGAATGGGCGGGGCCAAGGGCGCGGTGGGCGGGGCTAAGGGCGGAGTGGGCGGGGCTAAAGCCGGAAAAGGCGGGGCCAAAGGGGGGGGCTTGCCGGGGCTCTAGGGGCCGTAGGGGGGAGGCTAAAAGGGGAATGGGCGAGGCAGAATCGTGTATGGGCAGGGCTAAAGGGGGAAAGGCCGTGGCTGAAGGCGGAATGGGCGTGGCAAAAGGGGGAATGGGCCGCGCCAAGGGCGGGGTGGGCGGGGCTAAAGCCGGAAGGGGCGGGGCTAAAGCCGGAAGGGGCGGGGCTAAAGGGGGGGGCTTGCCGGGGCTCTAGGGGCCGTAGGGGGGAGGCTAAAAGGGGAATGGGCGAGGCAGAATCGTGTATGGGCAGGGCTAAAGGGGGAAAGGCCGTGGCTGAAGGCGGAATGGGCGTGGCTAAAGGGGGAATGGGCGGGGCCAAGGGCGGGGTGGGCGGGGCTAAGGGCGGAGTGGGCGGGGCTAAAGCCGGAGTGGGCGGGGCTAAAGCCGGAAGGGGCGGGGCTAAGGGGGGGGGGCTTGCCGGGGCTCTAGGGGCCGTAGGGGGGAGGCTAAAAGGGGAATGGGCGAGGCAGAATCGTATATGGGCAGGGCTAAAGGGGGAAAGGCCGTGGCTGAAGGCGGAATGGGCGTGGCTAAAGGAAAAATGGGCGGGGCCAAGGGCGGGGTGGGCGGGGCTAAGGGCGGGGTGGGCGGGGCTAAAGCCGGAAGGGGCGGGGCTAAAGCCGGAAGGGGCGGGGCTAAGGGGGGGGGGGCTTGCCGGGGCTCTAGGGGCCGTAGGGGGGAGGCTAAAAGGGGAATGGGCGAGGCAGAATCGTGTATGGGCAGGGCTAAAGGGGGAAAGGCCGTGGCTGAAGGCGGAATGGGCGTGGCTAAAGGGGGAATGGGCGGGGCCAAGGGCGGGGTGGGCGGGGCCAAGGGCGGAGTGGGCGGGTCTAAAGCCGGAAGGGGCGGGGCTAAAGCCGGAAGGGGCGGGGCTAAAGGGGGGGGCTTGCCGGGGCTCTAGGGGCCGTAGGGGGGAGGCTAAAAGGGGAATGGGCGAGGCAGAATCGTGTATGGGCAGGGCTAAAGGGGGAAAGGCCGTGGCTGAAGGCGGAATGGGCGTGGCTAAAGGGGGAATGGGCGGGGCCAAGGGCGGAGTGGGCGGGGCCACGGGCGGGGTGGGCGGGGCTAAGGGCGGAGTGGGCGGGGCTAAAGCCGGAAGGGGCGGGGCTAAAGGGGGGGCTTGCCGGGGCTCTAGGGGCCGTAGGGGGGAGGCTAAAAGGGGAATGGGCGACGCAGAATCGTGTATGGGCAGGGCTAAAGGGGGAAAGGCCGTGGCTGAAGGCGGAATGGGCGTGGCTAAAGGGAAAATGGGCGGGGCCAAGGGCGGGGTGGGCGGGGCTAAGGGCGGAGTGGGAGGGGCTAAAGACGGAAGGGGCGGGGCTAAAGCCGGAAGGGGCGGGGCTAAAGGGGGGGGGCTTGCCGGGGCTCTAGGGGCCGTAGGGGGGAGGCTAAAAGGGGAATGGGCGAGGCAGAATCGTGTATGGGCAGGGCTAAAGGGGGAAAGGCCGTGGCTGAAAGCGGAATGGGCGTGGCTAAAGGGGGAATGGGCGGGTCCAAGGGCGGGGTGGGCGGGGCTAAGGGCGGAGTGGGCGGGGCTAAAGCCGGAAGGGGCGGGGCTAAAGGGGGGGGGCTTGCCGGGGCTCTAGGGGCCGTAGGGGGGAGGCTAAAAGGGGAATGGGCGAGGCAGAATCGTGTATGGGCAGGGCTAAAGGGGGAAAGGCCGTGGCTGAAGGCGGAATGGGCGTGGCTAAAGGGGGAATGGGCGGGGCCAAGGGCGGGGTGGGCGGGGCTAAGGGCGGAGTGGGCGGGGCTAAATCCGGAAGGGGCGGGGCTAAAGGGGGGGCTTGCCGGGGCTCTAGGGGCCGTAGGGGGGAGGCTAAAGGGGAATGGGCGAGGCAGAATCGTGTATGGGCAGGGCTAAAGGGGGAAAGGCCGTGGCTAAAGGCGGAATGGGCGTGGCTAAAGGAAAAATGGGCGGGGCCAAGGGCGGGGTGGGAGGGGCCAAGAACGGAGTGGGCGGGGCTAAGGGCGGAGTGGGCGGGGCTAAAGCCGGAAGGGGCGGGGCTAAAGGGGGGGGCTTGCCGGGGCTCTAGGGGCCGTAGGGGGGAGGCTAAAAGGGGAATGGGCGAGGCAGAATCGTGTATGGGCAGGGCTAAAGGGGGAAAGGCCGTGGCTGAAGGCGGAATGGGCGTGGCTAAAGGGAAAATGGGCGGGGCCAAGGGCGGGGTGGGCGGGGCTAAAGGCGGAGTGGGCGGGGCTAAAACCGGAAGGGGCGGGGCTAAAGCCGGAAGGGGCGGGGCTAAATGGGGGGCTTGCCGGGGCTCTAGGGGCCGTAGGGGGGAGGCTAAAAGGGGAATGGGCGAGGCAGAATCGTGTATGGGCAGGGCTAAAGGGGGAAAGGCCGTGGCTGAAGGCGGAATGGGCGTGGCTAAAGGGGGAATGGGCGGGGCCAAGGGCGGGGTGGGCGGGGCTAAGGGCGGAGTGGGCGGGTCTAAAGCCGGAAGGGGCGGGGCTAAAGCCGGAAGGGGCGGGGCTAAAGGGGGGGGGGGCTTGCCGGGGCTCTAGGGGCCGTAGGGGGGAGGCTAAAAGGGGAATGGGCGAGGCAAAATCGTGTATGGGCAGGGCTAAAGGGGGAAAGGCCGTGGCTGAAGGCGGAATGGGCGTGGCTAAAGGGGGAATGGGCGGGGCCAAGGGCGGGGTGGGCGGGGCTAAGGGCGGGGTGGGCGGGGCTAAAGCCGGAAGGGGCGGGGCCAAAGGGGGGGGCTTGCCGGGGCTCTAGGGGCCGTAGGGGGGAGGCTAAAAGGGGAATGGGCGAGGCAGAATCATGTATGGGCAGGGCTAAAGGGGGAAAGGCCGTGGCTGAAGGCGGAATGGGCGTGGCTAAAGGGGGAATGGGCGGGGCCAAGGGCGGGGTGGGCGGGGCTAAGGGCGGAGTGGGCGGGGCTAAAGCCGGAAGGGGCGGGGCTAAAGGGGGGGGGCTTGCCGGGGCTCTAGGGGCCGTAGGGGGGAGGCTAAAAGGGGAATGGGCGAGGCAGAATCGTGTATGGGCAGGGCTAAAGGGGGAAAGGCCGTGGCTGAAGGCGGAATGGGCGTGGCTAAAGGGGGAATGGGCGGGGCCAAGGGCGCGGTGGGCGGGGCTAAGGGCGGAGTGGGCGGGGCTAAAGCCGGAAGGGGCGGGGCTAAAGCCGGAAGGGGCGGGGCTAAAGGGGGGGGGCTTGCCGGGGCTCTAGGGGCCGTAGGGGGGAGGCTAAAAGGGGAATGGGCGAGGCAGAATCGTGTATAGGCAGGGCTAAAGGGGGAAAGGCCGTGGCTGAAGGCGGAATGGGCGTGGCTAAAGGGGGAATGGGCGGGGCCAAGGGCGGGGTGGGCGGGGCTAAGGGCGGAGTGGGCGGGGCTAAAGCCGGAAGGGGCGGGGCCAAAGGGGGGGGCTTGCCGGGGCTCTAGGGGCCGTAGGGGGGAGGCTAAAAGGGGAATGGGCGAGGCAGAATCGTGTATGGGCAGGGCTAAAGGGGGAAAGGCCGTGGCTGAAGGCGAAATGGGCGTGGCTAAAGGGGGAATGGGCGGGGCCAAGGGCGGGGTGGGCGGGGCTAAAGCCGGAAGGGGCGGGGCTAAAGCCGGAAGGGGCGGGGCTAAAGCCGGAAGGGGCGGGGCTAAAGGGGGGGGGGCTTGCCGGGGCTCTAGGGGCCGTAGGGGGGAGGCTAAAAGGGGAATGGGCGAGGCAGAATCGTGTATGGGCAGGGCTAAAGGGGGAAAGGCCGTGGCTGAAGGCGGAATGGGCGTGGCTAAAGGGGGAATGGGCGGGGCCAAGGGCGGGGTGGGCGGGGCTAAGGGCGGAGTGGGCGGGGCTAAAGCCGGAAGGGGCGGGGCTAAAGGGGGGGGGCTTGCCGGGGCTCTAGGGGCCGTAGGGGGGAGGCTAAAAGGGGAATGGGCGAGGCAGAATCGTGTATGGGCAGGGCTAAAGGGGGAAAGGCCGTGGCTGAAGGCGGAATGGGCGTGGCTAAAGGGGGAATGGGCGGGGCCAAGGGCGGGGTGGGCGTGGCTAAGGGCGGAGTGGGCGGGGCTAAACCCGGAAGGGGCGGGGCTAAACCCGGAAGGGGCGGGGCTAAAGGGGGGGCTTGCCGGGGCTCTAGGGGCCGTAGGGGGGAGGCTAAAAGGGGAATGGGCGAGGCAGAATCGTGTATGGGCAGGGCTAAAGGGGGAAAGGCCGTGGCTGAAGGCGGAATGGGCGTGGCTAAAAAGGGAATGGGCGGGGCCAAGGGCGGGGTGGGCGGGGCTAAGGGCGGAGTGGGCGGGGCTAAAGCCGGAAGGGGCGGGGCCAAAGGGGGGTGCTTGCCGGGGCTCTAGGGGCCGTAGGGGGGAGGCTAAAAGGGGAATGGGCGAGGCAGAATCATGTATGGGCAGGGCTAAAGGGGGAAAGGCCGTGGCTGAAGGCGGAATGGGCGTGGCTAAAGGGGGAATGGGCGGGGCCAAGGGCGGGGTGGGCGGGGCTAAGGGCGGAGTGGGCGGGGCTAAAGCCGGAAGGGGCGGGGCTAAAGGGGGGGGGCTTGCCGGGGCTCTAGGGGCCGTAGGGGGGAGGCTAAAAGGGGAATGGGCGAGGCAGAATCGTGTATGGGCAGGGCTAAAGGGGGAAAGGCCGTGGCTGAAGGCGGAATGGGCGTGGTTAAATGGAAAATGGGCGGGGCCAAGGGCGGGGTGGGCGGGGCTAAGGGCGGAGTGGGCGGGGCTAAAGCCGGAAGGGGCGATGCTAAAGCCGGAAGGGGCGGGGCTAAAGGGGGGGGGGCTTGCCGGGGCTCTAGGGGCCGTAGGGGGGAGGCTAAAAGGGGAATGGGCGAGGCAAAATCGTGTATGGGCAGGGCTAAAGGGGGAAAGGCCGTGGCTGAAGGCGGAATGGGCGTGGCTAAAGGGGGAATGGGCGGGGCCAAGGGCGGGGTGGGCGGGGCTAAGGGCGGAGTGGGCGGGGCCAAGGGCGGGGTGGGCGGGGCTAAGGGCGGAGTGGGCGGGGCTAAAGCCGGAAGGGGCGGGGCTAAAGGGGGGGGCTTGCCGGGGCTCTAGGGGCCGTAGGGGGGAGGCTAAAAGGGGAATGGGCGAGGCAGAATCGTGTATGGGCAGGGCTAAAGGGGGAAAGGCCGTGGCTGAAGGCGGAATGGGCGTGGCTAAAGGGGGAATGGGCGGGGCCAAGGGCGGGGTGGGCGGGGCTAAGGGCGGAGTGGGCGGGGCTAAAGCCGGAAGGGGCGGGGCTAAAGGGGGGGGCTTGCCGGGGCTCTAGGGGCCGTAGGGGGGAGGCTAAAAGGGGAATGGGCGAGGCAGAATCCTGTATGGGCAGGGCTAAAGGGGGAAAGGCCGTGGCTGAAGGCGGAATGGGCGTGGCTAAAGGGAAAATGGGCGGGGCCAAGGGCGGGGTGGGCGGGGCTAAGGGCGGAGTGGGCGGGGCTAAAGCCGGAAGGGGCGGGGCTAAAGGGGGGGGCTTGCCGCGGCTCTAGGGGCCGTAGGGGGGAGGCTAAAAGGGGAATGGGCGAGGCAGAATCGTGTATGGGCAGGGCTAAAGGGGGACAGGCCGTGGCTGAAGGCGGAATGGGCGTGGCTAAAGGGGGAATGGGCGGGGCCAAGGGCGCGGTGGGCGGGGCTAAGGGCGGAGTGGGCGGGGCTAAAGCCGGAGTGGGCGGGGCTAAAGCCGGAAGGGGCGGGGCTAAAGGGGGGGCTTGCCGGGGCTCTAGGGGCCGTAGGGGGGAGGCTAAAAGGGGAATGGGCGAGGCAGAATCGTGTATGGGCAGGGCTAAAGGGGGAAAGGCCGTGGCTGAAGGCGGAATGGGCGTGGCTAAAGGGAAAATGGGCGGGGCCAAGGGCGGGGTGGGCGGGGCTAAGGGCGGAGTGGGCGGGGCTAAAGCCGGAAGGGGCGGGGCGAAAGCCGGAAGGGGCGGGGCTAAAGGGGGGGGGCTTGCCGGGGCTCTAGGGGCCGTAGGGGGGAGGCTAAAAGGGGAATGGGCGAGGCAGAATCATGTATGGGCAGGGCTAAAGGGGGAAAGGCCGTGGCTGAAGGCGGAATGGGCGTGGCTAAAGGGGGAATGGGCGGGGCCAAGGGCGGGGTGGGCGGGGCTAAGGGCGGAGTGGGCGGGGCTAAAGCCGGAAGGGGCGGGGCTAAAGGGGGGGGCTTGCCGGGGCTCTAGGGGCCGTAGGGGGGAGGCTAAAAGGGGAATGGGCGAGGCAGAATCGTGTATGGGCAGGGCTAAAGGGGGAAAGGCCGTGGCTGAAGGCGGAATGGGCGTGGCTAAAGGGAAAATGGGCGGGGCCAAGGGCGGGGTGGGCGGGGCTAAGGGCGGAGTGGGCGGGGCTAAAGCCGGAGTGGGCGGGGCTAAAGCCGGAAGGGGCGGGGCTAAAGGGGGGGCTTGCCGGGGCTCTAGGGGCCGTAGGGGGGAGGCTAAAAGGGGAATGGGCGAGGCAGAATCGTATATGGGCAGGGCTAAAGGGGGAAAGGCCGTGGCTGAAGGCGGAATGGGCGTGGCTAAAGGGGGAATGGGCGGGGCCAAGGGCGGGGTGGGCGGGGCTAAGGGCGGAGTGGGCGGGGCTAAAGCCGGAAGGGGCGGGGCTAAAGCCGGAAGGGGCGGGGCTAAAGGGGGGCTTGCCGGGGCTCTAGGGGCCGTAGGGGGGAGGCTAAAAGGGGAATGGGCGAGGCAGAATCGTGTATGGGCAGGGCTAAAGGGGGAAAGGCCGTGGCTGAAGGCGGAATGGGCGTGGCTAAAGGGGGAATGGGCGGGGCCAAGGGCGGGGTGGGCGGGGCTAATGGCGGAGTGGGCGGGGCTAAAGCCGGAAGGGGCGGGGCTAAAGGGGGGGGCTTGCCGGGGCTCTAGGGGCCGTAGGGGGGAGGCTAAAAGGGGAATGGGCGAGGCAGAATCGTGTATAGGCAGGGCTAAAGGGGGAAAGGCCGTGGCTGAAGGCGGAATGGGCGTGGCTAAAGGGGGAATGGGCGGGGCCAAGGGCGGGGTGGGCGGGGCTAAGGGCGGAGTGGGCGGGGCTAAAGCCGGAAGGGGCGGGGCTAAAGGGGGGGCTTGCCGGGGCTCTAGGGGCCGTAGGGGGGAGGCTAAAGGGGAATGGGCGAGGCAGAATCGTGTATGGGCAGGGCTAAAGGGGGAAAGGCCGTGACTAAAGGCGGAATGGGCGTGGCTAAAGGGGGAATGGGCGGGGCCAAGGGCGGGATGGGCGGGGCCAAGGGCGGGGTGGGCGGGGCTAAAGCCGGAGTGGGCGGGGCTAAAGCCGGAAGGGGCGGGGCTAAATGGGGGGCTTGCCGGGGCTCTAGGGGCCGTAGGGGGGGCGGCTAAAAGGGGAATGGGCGAGGCAGAATCGTGTATGGGCAGGGCTAAAGGGGGAAAGGCCGTGGCTGAAGGCGGAATGGGCGTGGCTAAAGGGGGAATGGGCGGGGCCAAGGGCGGGGTGGGCGGGGCTAAGGGCGGAGTGGGCGGGGCTAAAGCCGGAAGGGGCGGGGCTAAAGGGGGGGCTTGCCGGGGCTCTAGGGGCCGTAGGGGGGAGGCTAAAAGGGGAATGGGCGAGGCAGAATCGTGTATGGGCAGGGCTAAAGGGGGAAAGGCCGTGGCTGAAGGCGGAATGGGCGTGGCTAAAGGGGGAATGGGCGGGGCCAAGGGCGGGGTGGGCGGGGCTAAGGGCGGAGTGGGCGGGGCTAAAGCCGGAAGGGGCGGGGCTAAAGGGGGGGGCTTGCCGGGGCTCTAGGGGCCGTAGGGGGGAGGCTAAAAGGGGAATGGGCGAGGCAGAATCGTGTATGGGCAGGGCTAAAGGGGGAAAGGCCGTGGCTGAAGGCGGAATGGGCGTGGCTAAAGGGAAAATGGGCGGGGCCAAGGGCGGGGTGGGCGGGGCTAAGGGCGGAGTGGGCGGGGCTAAAGCCGGAGTGGGCGGGGCTAAAGCCGGAAGGGGCGGGGCTAAAGGGGGGGCTTGCCGGGGCTCTAGGGGCCGTAGGGGGGAGGCTAAAAGGGGAATGGGCGAGGCAGAATCGTATATGGGCAGGGCTAAAGGGGGAAAGGCCGTGGCTGAAGGCGGAATGGGCGTGGCTAAAGGGGGAATGGGCGGGGCCAAGGGCGGGGTGGGCGGGGCTAAGGGCGGAGTGGGCGGGGCTAAAGCCGGAAGGGGCGGGGCTAAAGCCGGAAGGGGCGGGGCTAAATGGGGGGCTTGCCGGGGCTCTAGGGGCCGTAGGGGGGGCGGCTAAAAGGGGAATGGGCGAGGCAGAATCGTGTATGGGCAGGGCTAAAGGGGGAAAGGCCGTGGCTGAAGGCGGAATGGGCGTGGCTAAAGGGGGAATGGGCGGGGCCAAGGGCGGGGTGGGCGGGGCTAAGGGCGGAGTGGGCGGGGCTAAAGCCGGAAGGGGCGGGGCTAAAGGGGGGGCTTGCCGGGGCTCTAGGGGCCGTAGGGGGGAGGCTAAAAGGGGAATGGGCGAGGCAGAATCGTGTATGGGCAGGGCTAAAGGGGGAAAGGCCGTGGCTGAAGGCGGAATGGGCGTGGCTAAAGGGGGAATGGGCGGCGCCAAGGGCGGGGTGGGCGGGGCTAAAGCCGGAAGGGGCGGGGCTAAAGCCGGAAGGGGCGGGGCTAAAGGGGGGGGCTTGCCGGGGCTCTAGGGGCCGTAGGGGGGAGGCTAAAAGGGGAATGGGCGAGGCAGAATCGTGTATGGGCAGGGCTAAAGGGGGAAAGGCCGTGGCTGAAGGCGGAATGGGCGTGGCTAAAGGGGGAATGGGCGGGGCCAAGGGCGGGGTGGGCGGGGCTAATGGCGGAGTGGGCGGGGCTAAAGCCGGAAGGGGCGGGGCTAAAGGGGGGGGCTTGCCGGGGCTCTAGGGGCCGTAGGGGGGAGGCTAAAAGGGGAATGGGCGAGGCAGAATCGTGTATAGGCAGGGCTAAAGGGGGAAAGGCCGTGGCTGAAGGCGGAATGGGCGTGGCTAAAGGGGGAATGGGCGGGGCCAAGGGCGGGGTGGGCGGGGCTAAGGGCGGAGTGGGCGGGGCTAAAGCCGGAAGGGGCGGGGCTAAAGGGGGGGCTTGCCGGGGCTCTAGGGGCCGTAGGGGGGAGGCTAAAGGGGAATGGGCGAGGCAGAATCGTGTATGGGCAGGGCTAAAGGGGGAAAGGCCGTGGCTAAAGGCGGAATGGGCGTGGCTAAAGGGGGAATGGGCGGGGCCAAGGGCGGGGTGGGCGGGGCCAAGGGCGGGGTGGGCGGGGCTAAAGCCGGAGTGGGCGGGGCGAAAGCCGGAAGGGGCGGGGCTAAAGGGGGGGGCTTGCCGGGGCTCTAGGGGCCGTAGGGGGGAGGCTAAAAGGGGAATGGGCGAGGCAGAATCGTGTATGGGCAGGGCTAAAGGGGGAAAGGCCGTGGCTGAAGGCGGAATGGGCGTGGCTAAAGGGGGAATGGGCGGGGCCAAGGGCGGGGTGGGCGGGGCTAAGGGCGGAGTGGGCGGGGCTAAAGCCGGAAGGGGCGGGGCTAAAGCCGGAAGGGGCGGGGCTAAATGGGGGGCTTGCCGGGGCTCTAGGGGCCGTAGGGGGGGCGGCTAAAAGGGGAATGGGCGAGGCAGAATCGTGTATGGGCAGGGCTAAAGGGGGAAAGGCCGTGGCTGAAGGCGGAATGGGCGTGGCTAAAGGGGGAATGGGCGGGGCCAAGGGCGGGGTGGGCGGGGCTAAGGGCGGAGTGGGCGGGGCTAAAGCCGGAAGGGGCGGGGCTAAAGGGGGGGCTTGCCGGGGCTCTAGGGGCCGTAGGGGGGAGGCTAAAAGGGGAATGGGCGAGGCAGAATCGTGTATGGGCAGGGCTAAAGGGGGAAAGGCCGTGGCTGAAGGCGGAATGGGCGTGGCTAAAGGGAAAATGGGCGGGGCCAAGGGCGGGGTGGGCGGGGCTAAAGCCGGAAGGGGCGGGGCTAAAGCCGGAAGGGGCGGGGCTAAAGGGGGGGGCTTGCCGGGGCTCTAGGGGCCGTAGGGGGGAGGCTAAAAGGGGAATGGGCGAGGCAGAATCGTGTATGGGCAGGGCTAAAGGGGGAAAGGCCGTGGCTGAAGGCGGAATGGGCGTGGCTAAAGGGAAAATGGGCGGGGCCAAGGGCGGGGTGGGCGGGGCTAAGGGCGGGGTGGGCGGGGCTAAAGCCGGAAGGGGCGGGGCTAAAGCCGGAAGGGGCGGGGCTAAAGGGGGGGCTTGCCGGGGCTCTAGGGGCCGTAGGGGGGAGGCTAAAAGGGGAATGGGCGAGGCAGAATCGTATATGGGCAGGGCTAAAGGGGGAAAGGCCGTGGCTGAAGGCGGAATGGGCGTGGCTAAAGGGAAAATGGGCGGGGCCAAGGGCGGGGTGGGCGGGGCCAAGGGCGGGGTGGGCGGGGCTAAAGCCGGAAGGGGCGGGGCTAAAGCCGGAAGGGGCGGGGCTAAAGGGGGGGCTTGCCGGGGCTCTAGGGGCCGTAGGGGGGAGGCTAAGAGGGGAATGGGCGAGGCAGAATCGTGTATGGGCAGGGCTAAAGGGGGAAAGGCCGTGGCTGAAGGCGGAATGGGCGTGGCTAAAGGGGGAATGGGCGGGGCCAAGGGCGGGGTGGGCGGGGCTAAGGGCGGGGTGGGCGGGGCTAAAGTCGGAAGGGGCGGGGCTAAAGCCGGAAGGGGCGGGGCTAAAGGGGGGGCTTGCCGGGGCTCTAGGGGCCGTAGGGGGGAGGCTAAAAGGGGAATGGGCGAGGCAGAATCCTGTATGGGCAGGGCTAAAGGGGGAAAGGCCGTGGCTGAAGGCGGAATGGGCGTGGCTAAAGGGAAAATGGGCGGGGCCAAGGGCGGGGTGGGCGGGGCTAAGGGCGGAGTGGGCGGGGCTAAAGCCGGAAGGGGCGGGGCTAAAGGGGGGGGCTTGCCGCGGCTCTAGGGGCCGTAGGGGGGAGGCTAAAAGGGGAATGGGCGAGGCAGAATCGTGTATGGGCAGGGCTAAAGGGGGACAGGCCGTGGCTGAAGGCGGAATGGGCGTGGCTAAAGGGGGAATGGGCGGGGCCAAGGGCGCGGTGGGCGGGGCTAAGGGCGGAGTGGGCGGGGCTAAAGCCGGAGTGGGCGGGGCTAAAGCCGGAAGGGGCGGGGCTAAAGGGGGGGCTTGCCGGGGCTCTAGGGGCCGTAGGGGGGAGGCTAAAAGGGGAATGGGCGAGGCAGAATCGTGTATGGGCAGGGCTAAAGGGGGAAAGGCCGTGGCTGAAGGCGGAATGGGCGTGGCTAAAGGGAAAATGGGCGGGGCCAAGGGCGGGGTGGGCGGGGCTAAGGGCGGAGTGGGCGGGGCTAAAGCCGGAAGGGGCGGGGCGAAAGCCGGAAGGGGCGGGGCTAAAGGGGGGGGGCTTGCCGGGGCTCTAGGGGCCGTAGGGGGGAGGCTAAAAGGGGAATGGGCGAGGCAGAATCATGTATGGGCAGGGCTAAAGGGGGAAAGGCCGTGGCTGAAGGCGGAATGGGCGTGGCTAAAGGGGGAATGGGCGGGGCCAAGGGCGGGGTGGGCGGGGCTAAGGGCGGAGTGGGCGGGGCTAAAGCCGGAAGGGGCGGGGCTAAAGGGGGGGGCTTGCCGGGGCTCTAGGGGCCGTAGGGGGGAGGCTAAAAGGGGAATGGGCGAGGCAGAATCGTGTATGGGCAGGGCTAAAGGGGGAAAGGCCGTGGCTGAAGGCGGAATGGGCGTGGCTAAAGGGGGAATGGGCGGGGCCAAGGGCGGGGTGGGCGGGGCTAAGGGCGGAGTGGGCGGGGCTAAAGCCGGAGTGGGCGGGGCTAAAGCCGGAAGGGGCGGGGCTAAAGGGGGGGCTTGCCGGGGCTCTAGGGGCCGTAGGGGGGAGGCTAAAAGGGGAATGGGCGAGGCAGAATCGTATATGGGCAGGGCTAAAGGGGGAAAGGCCGTGGCTGAAGGCGGAATGGGCGTGGCTAAAGGGGGAATGGGCGGGGCCAAGGGCGGGGTGGGCGGGGCTAAGGGCGGAGTGGGCGGGGCTAAAGCCGGAAGGGGCGGGGCTAAAGCCGGAAGGGGCGGGGCTAAAGGGGGGCTTGCCGGGGCTCTAGGGGCCGTAGGGGGGAGGCTAAAAGGGGAATGGGCGAGGCAGAATCGTGTATGGGCAGGGCTAAAGGGGGAAAGGCCGTGGCTGAAGGCGGAATGGGCGTGGCTAAAGGGGGAATGGGCGGGGCCAAGGGCGGGGTGGGCGGGGCTAATGGCGGAGTGGGCGGGGCTAAAGCCGGAAGGGGCGGGGCTAAAGGGGGGGGCTTGCCGGGGCTCTAGGGGCCGTAGGGGGGAGGCTAAAAGGGGAATGGGCGAGGCAGAATCGTGTATAGGCAGGGCTAAAGGGGGAAAGGCCGTGGCTGAAGGCGGAATGGGCGTGGCTAAAGGGGGAATGGGCGGGGCCAAGGGCGGGGTGGGCGGGGCTAAGGGCGGAGTGGGCGGGGCTAAAGCCGGAAGGGGCGGGGCTAAAGGGGGGGCTTGCCGGGGCTCTAGGGGCCGTAGGGGGGAGGCTAAAGGGGAATGGGCGAGGCAGAATCGTGTATGGGCAGGGCTAAAGGGGGAAAGGCCGTGACTAAAGGCGGAATGGGCGTGGCTAAAGGGGGAATGGGCGGGGCCAAGGGCGGGGTGGGCGGGGCCAAGGGCGGGGTGGGCGGGGCTAAAGCCGGAGTGGGCGGGGCTAAAGCCGGAAGGGGCGGGGCTAAAGGGGGGGGCTTGCCGGGGCTCTAGGGGCCGTAGGGGGGAGGCTAAAAGGGGAATGGGCGAGGCAGAATCGTGTATGGGCAGGGCTAAAGGGGGAAAGGCCGTGGCTGAAGGCGGAATGGGCGTGGCTAAAGGGGGAATGGGCGGGGCCAAGGGCGGGGTGGGCGGGGCTAAGGGCGGGGTGGGCGGGGCTAAAGCCGGAAGGGGCGGGGCTAAAGCCGGAAGGGGCGGGGCTAAATGGGGGGCTTGCCGGGGCTCTAGGGGCCGTAGGGGGGGGCGGCTAAAAGGGGAATGGGCGAGGCAGAATCGTGTATGGGCAGGGCTAAAGGGGGAAAGGCCGTGGCTGAAGGCGGAATGGGCGTGGCTAAAGGGGGAATGGGCGGGGCCAAGGGCGGGGTGGGCGGGGCTAAGGGCGGAGTGGGCGGGGCTAAAGCCGGAAGGGGCGGGGCTAAAGGGGGGGCTTGCCGGGGCTCTAGGGGCCGTAGGGGGGAGGCTAAAAGGGGAATGGGCGAGGCAGAATCGTGTATGGGCAGGGCTAAAGGGGGAAAGGCCGTGGCTGAAGGCGGAATGGGCGTGGCTAAAGGGGGAATGGGCGGGGCCAAGGGCGGGGTGGGCGGGGCTAAGGGCGGAGTGGGCGGGGCTAAAGCCGGAAGGGGCGGGGCTAAAGGGGGGGGCTTGCCGGGGCTCTAGGGGCCGTAGGGGGGAGGCTAAAAGGGGAATGGGCGAGGCAGAATCGTGTATGGGCAGGGCTAAAGGGGGAAAGGCCGTGGCTGAAGGCGGAATGGGCGTGGCTAAAGGGAAAATGGGCGGGGCCAAGGGCGGGGTGGGCGGGGCTAAGGGCGGAGTGGGCGGGGCTAAAGCCGGAGTGGGCGGGGCTAAAGCCGGAAGGGGCGGGGCTAAAGGGGGGGCTTGCCGGGGCTCTAGGGGCCGTAGGGGGGAGGCTAAAAGGGGAATGGGCGAGGCAGAATCGTATATGGGCAGGGCTAAAGGGGGAAAGGCCGTGGCTGAAGGCGGAATGGGCGTGGCTAAAGGGGGAATGGGCGGGGCCAAGGGCGGGGTGGGCGGGGCTAAGGGCGGAGTGGGCGGGGCTAAAGCCGGAAGGGGCGGGGCTAAAGCCGGAAGGGGCGGGGCTAAAGGGGGGCTTGCCGGGGCTCTAGGGGCCGTAGGGGGGAGGCTAAAAGGGGAATGGGCGAGGCAGAATCGTGTATGGGCAGGGCTAAAGGGGGAAAGGCCGTGGCTGAAGGCGGAATGGGCGTGGCTAAAGGGGGAATGGGCGGGGCCAAGGGCGGGGTGGGCGGGGCTAATGGCGGAGTGGGCGGGGCTAAAGCCGGAAGGGGCGGGGCTAAAGGGGGGGGCTTGCCGGGGCTCTAGGGGCCGTAGGGGGGAGGCTAAAAGGGGAATGGGCGAGGCAGAATCGTGTATAGGCAGGGCTAAAGGGGGAAAGGCCGTGGCTGAAGGCGGAATGGGCGTGGCTAAAGGGGGAATGGGCGGGGCCAAGGGCGGGGTGGGCGGGGCTAAGGGCGGAGTGGGCGGGGCTAAAGCCGGAAGGGGCGGGGCTAAAGGGGGGGCTTGCCGGGGCTCTAGGGGCCGTAGGGGGGAGGCTAAAGGGGAATGGGCGAGGCAGAATCGTGTATGGGCAGGGCTAAAGGGGGAAAGGCCGTGGCTAAAGGCGGAATGGGCGTGGCTAAAGGGGGAATGGGCGGGGCCAAGGGCGGGGTGGGCGGGGCTAAGGGCGGAGTGGGCGGGGCTAAAGCCGGAAGGGGCGGGGCTAAAGCCGGAAGGGGCGGGGCTAAATGGGGGGCTTGCCGGGGCTCTAGGGGCCGTAGGGGGGGCGGCTAAAAGGGGAATGGGCGAGGCAGAATCGTGTATGGGCAGGGCTAAAGGGGGAAAGGCCGTGGCTGAAGGCGGAATGGGCGTGGCTAAAGGGGGAATGGGCGGGGCCAAGGGCGGGGTGGGCGGGGCTAAGGGCGGAGTGGGCGGGGCTAAAGCCGGAAGGGGCGGGGCTAAAGGGGGGGCTTGCCGGGGCTCTAGGGGCCGTAGGGGGGAGGCTAAAAGGGGAATGGGCGAGGCAGAATCGTGTATGGGCAGGGCTAAAGGGGGAAAGGCCGTGGCTGAAGGCGGAATGGGCGTGGCTAAAGGGGGAATGGGCGGCGCCAAGGGCGGGGTGGGCGGGGCTAAAGCCGGAAGGGGCGGGGCTAAAGCCGGAAGGGGCGGGGCTAAAGGGGGGGGCTTGCCGGGGCTCTAGGGGCCGTAGGGGGGAGGCTAAAAGGGGAATGGGCGAGGCAGAATCGTGTATGGGCAGGGCTAAAGGGGGAAAGGCCGTGGCTGAAGGCGGAATGGGCGTGGCTAAAGGGAAAATGGGCGGGGCCAAGGGCGGGGTGGGCGGGGCTAAGGGCGGGGTGGGCGGGGCTAAAGCCGGAAGGGGCGGGGCTAAAGCCGGAAGGGGCGGGGCTAAAGGGGGGGCTTGCCGGGGCTCTAGGGGCCGTAGGGGGGAGGCTAAAAGGGGAATGGGCGAGGCAGAATCGTGTATGGGCAGGGCTAAAGGGGGAAAGGCCGTGGCTGAAGGCGGAATGGGCGTGGCTAAAGGGAAAATGGGCGGGGCCAAGGGCGGGGTGGGCGGGGCTAAGGGCGGGGTGGGCGAGGCTAAAGCCGGAAGGGGCGGGGCTAAAGCCGGAAGGGGCGGGGCTAAAGGGGGGGCTTGCCGGGGCTCTAGGGGCCGTAGGGGGGAGGCTAAGAGGGGAATGGGCGAGGCAGAATCGTGTATGGGCAGGGCTAAAGGGGGAAAGGCCGTGGCTGAAGGCGGAATGGGCGTGGCTAAAGGGGGAATGGGCGGGGCCAAGGGCGCGGTGGGCGGGGCTAAGGGCGGGGTGGGCGGGGCTAAAGTCGGAAGGGGCGGGGCTAAAGCCGGAAGGGGCGGGGCTAAAGGGGGGGGCTTGCCGGGGCTCTAGGGGCCGTAGGGGGGAGGCTAAAAGGGGAATGGGCGAGGCAGAATCGTGTATGGGCAGGGCTAAAGGGGGAAAGGCCGTGGCTGAAGGCGGAATGGGCGTGGCTAAAGGGAAAATGGGCGGGGCCAAGGGCAGGGTGGGCGGGGCTAAGGGCGGAGTGGGCGGGGCTAAAGCCGGAAGGGGCGGGGCTAAAGGGGGGGGCTTGCCGGGGCTCTAGGGGCCGTAGGGGGGAGGCTAAAAGGGGAATGGGCGAGGCAGAATCGTGTATGGGCAGGGCTAAAGGGGGAAAGGCCGTGGCTGAAGGCGGAATGGGCGTGGCTAAAGGGAAAATGGGCGGGGCCAAGGGCGCGGTGGGCGGGGCTAAGGGCGGGGTGGGCGGGGCTAAAGCCGGAAGGGGCGGGGCTAGAGCCGGAAGGGGCGGGGCTAAAGGGGGGGCTTGCCGGGGCTCTAGGGGCCGTAGGGGGGAGGCTAAAAGGGGAATGGGCGAGGCAGAATCGTGTATGGGCAGGGCTAAAGGGGGAAAGGCCGTGGCTGAAGGCGGAATGGGCGTGGCTAAAGGGGGAATGGGCGGGGCCAAGGGCGGGGTGGGCGGGGCTAATGGCGGAGTGGGCGGGGCTAAAGCCGGAAGGGGCGGGGCTAAAGGGGGGGGCTTGCCGGGGCTCTAGGGGCCGTAGGGGGGAGGCTAAAAGGGGAATGGGCGAGGCAGAATCGTGAATGGGCAGGGCTAAAGGGGGAAAGGCCGTGGCTGAAGGCGGAATGGGCGTGGCTAAAGGGGATATGGGCGGGGCCAAGGGCGGGGTGGGCGGGGCTAAGGGCGGAGTGGGCGGGGCTAAAGCCGGAAGGGGCGGGGCTAAAGGGGGGGGCTTGCCGGGGCTCTAGGGGCCGTAGGGGGGAGGCTAAAAGGGGAATGGGCGAGGCAGAATCGTGTATGGGCAGGGCTAAAGGGGGAAAGGCCGTGGCTGAAGGCGGAATGGGCGTGGCTAAAGGGAAAATGGGCGGGGCCAAGGGCGGGGTGGGCGGGTCTAAGGGCGGAGTGGGCGGGGCTAAAGCCGGAAGGGGCGGGGCTAAAGCCGGAAGGGGCGGGGCTAAAGGGGGGGGGGGCTTGCCGGGGCTCTAGGGGCCGTAGGGGGGAGGCTAAAAGGGGAATGGGCGAGGCAGAATCGTGTATGGGCAGGGCTAAAGGGGGAAAGGCCGTGGCTGAAGGCGGAATGGGCGTGGCTAAAGGGGGAATGGGCGGGTCCAAGGGCGGGGTGGGCGGGGCTAAGGGCGGAGTGGGCGGGGCTAAAGCCGGAAGGGGCGGGGCTAAAGGGGGGGGCTTGCCGGGGCTCTAGGGGCCGTAGGGGGGAGGCTAAAAGGGGAATGGGCGAGGCAGAATCGTGTATAGGCAGGGCTAAAGGGGGAAAGGCCGTGGCTGAAGGCGGAATGGGCGTGGCTAAAGGGGGAATGGGCGGGGCCAAGGGCGGGGTGGGCGGGGCTAAGGGCGGAGTGGGCGGGGCTAAAGCCGGAAGGGGCGGGGCCAAAGGGGGGGGCTTGCCGGGGCTCTAGGGGCCGTAGGGGGGAGGCTAAAAGGGGAATGGGCGAGGCAGAATCGTGTATGGGCAGGGCTAAAGGGGGAAAGGCCGTGGCTGAAGGCGGAATGGGCGTGGCTAAAGGGGGAATGGGCCGCGCCAAGGGCGGGGTGGGCGGGGCTAAAGCCGGAAGGGGCGGGGCTAAAGCCGGAAGGGGCGGGGCTAAAGGGGGGGGCTTGCCGGGGCTCTAGGGGCCGTAGGGGGGAGGCTAAAAGGGGAATGGGCGAGGCAGAATCGTGTATGGGCAGGGCTAAAGGGGGAAAGGCCGTGGCTGAAGGCGGAATGGGCGTGGCTAAAGGGGGAATGGGCGGGGCCAAGGGCGGGGTGGGCGGGGCTAAGGGCGGAGTGGGCGGGGCTAAAGCCGGAGTGGGCGGGGCTAAAGCCGGAAGGGGCGGGGCTAAGGGGGGGGGGGGCTTGCCGGGGCTCTAGGGGCCGTAGGGGGGAGGCTAAAAGGGGAATGGGCGAGGCAGAATCGTATATGGGCAGGGCTAAAGGGGGAAAGGCCGTGGCTGAAGGCGGAATGGGCGTGGCTAAAGGAAAAATGGGCGGGGCCAAGGGCGGGGTGGGCGGGGCTAAGGGCGGAGGGGGCGGGGCTAAAGCCGGAAGGGGCGGGGCTAAAGCCGGAAGGGGCGGGGCTAAGGGGGGGGGGGCTTGCCGGGGCTCTAGGGGCCGTAGGGGGGAGGCTAAAAGGGGAATGGGCGAGGCAGAATCGTGTATGGGCAGGGCTTAAGGGGGAAAGGCCGTGGCTGAAGGCGGAATGGGCGTGGCTAAAGGGGGAATGGGCGGGGCCAAGGGCGGGGTGGGCGAGGCTAAAGCCGGAAGGGGCGGGGCTAAAGCCGGAAGGGGCGGGGCTAAAGGGGGGGGCTTGCCGGGGCTCTAGGGGCCGTAGGGGGGAGGCTAAAAGGGGAATGGGCGAGGCAGAATCGTGTATGGGCAGGGCTAAAGGGGGAAAGGCCGTGGCTGAAGGCGGAATGGGCGTGGCTAAAGGGGGAATGGGCGGGGCCAAGGGCGGAGTGGGCGGGGCCAAGGGCGGAGTGGGCGGGGCTAAAGCCGGAAGGGGCGGGGCTAAAGCCGGAAGGGGCGGGGCTAAAGGGGGGGCTTGCCGGGGCTCTAGGGGCCGTAGGGGGGAGGCTAAAAGGGGAATGGGCGAGGCAGAATCGTGTATGGGCAGGGCTAAAGGGGGAAAGGCCGTGGCTGAAGGCGGAATGGGCGTGGCTAAAGGGAAAATGGGCGGGGCCAAGGGCGGGGTGGGCGGGGCTAAGGGCGGAGTGGGAGGGGCTAAAGACGGAAGGGGCGGGGCTAAAGCCGGAAGGGGCGGGGCTAAAGGGGGGGGGCTTGCCGGGGCTCTAGGGGCCGTAGGGGGGAGGCTAAAAGGGGAATGGGCGAGGCAGAATCGTGTATGGGCAGGGCTAAAGGGGGAAAGGCCGTGGCTGAAAGCGGAATGGGCGTGGCTAAAGGGGGAATGGGCGGGTCCAAGGGCGGGGTGGGCGGGGCTAAGGGCGGAGTGGGCGGGGCTAAAGCCGGAAGGGGCGGGGCTAAAGGGGGGGGGCTTGCCGGGGCTCTAGGGGCCGTAGGGGGGAGGCTAAAAGGGGAATGGGCGAGGCAGAATCGTGTATGGGCAGGGCTAAAGGGGGAAAGGCCGTGGCTGAAGGCGGAATGGGCGTGGCTAAAGGGGGAATGGGCGGGGCCAAGGGCGGGGTGGGCGGGGCTAAGGGCGGAGTGGGCGGGGCTAAATCCGGAAGGGGCGGGGCTAAAGGGGGGGCTTGCCGGGGCTCTAGGGGCCGTAGGGGGGAGGCTAAAGGGGAATGGGCGAGGCAGAATCGTGTATGGGCAGGGCTAAAGGGGGAAAGGCCGTGGCTAAAGGCGGAATGGGCGTGGCTAAAGGAAAAATGGGCGGGGCCAAGGGCGGGGTGGGAGGGGCCAAGGGCGGAGTGGGCGGGGCTAAGGGCGGAGTGGGCGGGGCTAAAGCCGGAAGGGGCGGGGCTAAAGGGGGGGGCTTGCCGGGGCTCTAGGGGCCGTAGGGGGGAGGCTAAAAGGGGAATGGGCGAGGCAGAATCGTGTATGGGCAGGGCTAAAGGGGGAAAGGCCGTGGCTGAAGGCGGAATGGGCGTGGCTAAAGGGAAAATGGGCGGGGCCAAGGGCGGGGTGGGCGGGGCTAAAGGCGGAGTGGGCGGGGCTAAAACCGGAAAAGGCGGGGCTAAAGCCGGAAGGGGCGGGGCTAAATGGGGGGCTTGCCGGGGCTCTAGGGGCCGTAGGGGGGAGGCTAAAAGGGGAATGGGCGAGGCAGAATCGTGTATGGGCAGGGCTAAAGGGGGAAAGGCCGTGGCTGAAGGCGGAATGGGCGTGGCTAAAGGGGGAATGGGCGGGGCCAAGGGCGGGGTGGGCGGGGCTAAGGGCGGAGTGGGCGGGGCTAAAGCCGGAGTGGGCGGGGCTAAAGCCGGAAGGGGCGGGGCTAAAGGGGGGGGCTTGCCGGGGCTCTAGGGGCCGTAGGGGGGAGGCTAAAAGGGGAATGGGCGAGGCAGAATCGTGTATGGGCAGGGCTAAAGGGGGAAAGGCCGTGGCTGAAGGCGGAATGGGCGTGGCTAAAGGGGGAATGGGCGGGGCCAAGGGCGGGGTGGGCGGGGCTAAGGGCGGAGTGGCCGGGGCTAAAGCCGGAAGGGGCGGGGCTAAAGGTGGGGGGCTTGCCGGGGCTCTAGGGGCCGTAGGGGGGAGGCTAAAAGGGGAATGGGCGAGGCAGAATCGTGTATGGGCAGGGCTAAAGGGGGAAAGGCCGTGGCTGAAGGCGGAATGGGCGTGGTTAAAGGGAAAATGGGCGGGGCCAAGGGCGCGGTGGGCATGGCTAAGGGCGGAGTGGGCGGGGCTAAAGCCGGAGTGGGCGGGGCTAAAGCCGGAAGGGGCGGGGCTAAAGGGGGGGCTTGCCGGGGCTCTAGGGGCCGTAGGGGGGAGGCTAAAAGGGGAATGGGCAAGGCAGAATCGTGTATGGGCAGGGCTAAAGGGGGAAAGGCCGTGGCTGAAGGCGGAATGGGCGTGGCTAAAGGGAAAATGGGCGGGGCCAAGGGCGGGGTGGGCGGGGCTAAGGGCGGAGTGGGCGGGTCTAAAGCCGGAAGGGGCGGGGCTAAAGCCGGAAGGGGCGGGGCTAAATGGGGGGCTTGCCGGGGCTCTAGGGGCCGTAGGGGGGAGGCTAAAAGGGGAATGGGCGAGGCAAAATCGTGTATGGGCAGGGCTAAAGGGGGAAAGGCCGTGGCTGAAGGCGGAATGGGCGTGGCTAAAGGGGGAATGGGCGGGGCCAAGGGCGGGGTGGGCGGGGCTAAGGGCGGGGTGGGCGGGGCTAAAGCCGGAGTGGGCGAGGCTAAAGCCGGAAGGGGCGGGGCTAAATGGGGGGCTTGCCGGGGCTCTAGGGGCCGTAGGGGGGAGGCTAAAAGGGGAATGGGCGAGGCAGAATCGTGTATGGGCAGGGCTAAAGGGGGAAAGGCCGTGGCTGAAGGCGGAATGGGCGTGGCTAAAGGGGGAATGGGCGGGGCCAAGGGCGGGGTGGGCGGGGCTAAGGGCGGAAGGGGCGGGGGCCAAAGGGGGGGGCTTGCCGGGGCTCTAGGGGCCGTAGGGGGGAGGCTAAAAGGGGAATGGGCGAGGCAGAATCATGTATGGGCAGGGCTAAAGGGGGAAAGGCCGTGGCTGAAGGCGGAATGGGCGTGGCTAAAGGGGGAATGGGCGGGGCCAAGGGCGGGGTGGGCGGGGCTAAGGGCGGAGTGGGCGGGGCTAAAGCCGGAAGGGGCGGGGCTAAAGGGGGGGGGCTTGCCGGGGCTCTAGGGGCCGTAGGGGGGAGGCTAAAAGGGGAATGGGCGAGGCAGAATCGTGTATGGGCAGGGCTAAAGGGGGAAAGGCCGTGGCTGAAGGCGGAATGGGCGTGGCTAAAGGGGGAATGGGCGGGGCCAAGGGCGGGGTGGGCGGGGCTAAGGGCGGGGTGGGCGGGGCTAAAGCCGGAGTGGGCGAGGCTAAAGCCGGAAGGGGCGGGGCTAAATGGGGGGCTTGCCGGGGCTCTAGGGGCCGTAGGGGGGAGGCTAAAAGGGGAATGGGCGAGGCAGAATCGTGTATGGGCAGGGCTAAAGGGGGAAAGGCCGTGGCTGAAGGCGGAATGGGCGTGGCTAAAGGGGGAATGGGCGGGGCCAAGGGCGGGGTGGGCGGGGCTAAGGGCGGAGTGGGCGGGGCTAAAGCCGGAAGGGGCGGGGCCAAAGGGGGGGGCTTGCCGGGGCTCTAGGGGCCGTAGGGGGGAGGCTAAAAGGGGAATGGGCGAGGCAGAATCATGTATGGGCAGGGCTAAAGGGGGAAAGGCCGTGGCTGAAGGCGGAATGGGCGTGGCTAAAGGGGGAATGGGCGGGGCCAAGGGCGGGGGGTGGGCGGGGCTAAGGGCGGAGTGGGCGGGGCTAAAGCCGGAAGGGGCGGGGCTAAAGGGGGGGGGCTTGCCGGGGCTCTAGGGGCCGTAGGGGGGAGGCTAAAAGGGGAATGGGCGAGGCAGAATCGTGTATGGGCAGGGCTAAAGGGGGAAAGGCCGTGGCTGAAGGCGGAATGGGCGTGGCTAAAGGGGGAATGGGCGGGGCCAAGGGCGCGGTGGGCGGGGCTAAGGGCGGAGTGGGCGGGGCTAAAGCCGGAAGGGGCGGGGCTAAAGCCGGAAGGGGCGGGGCTAAAGGGGGGGGGCTTGCCGGGGCTCTAGGGGCCGTAGGGGGGAGGCTAAAAGGGGAATGGGCGAGGCAGAATCGTGTATAGGCAGGGCTAAAGGGGGAAAGGCCGTGGCTGAAGGCGGAATGGGCGTGGCTAAAGGGGGAATGGGCGGGGCCAAGGGCGGGGTGGGCGGGGCTAAGGGCGGAGTGGGCGGGGCTAAAGCCGGAAGGGGCGGGGCCAAAGGGGGGGGCTTGCCGGGGCTCTAGGGGCCGTAGGGGGGAGGCTAAAAGGGGAATGGGCGAGGCAGAATCGTGTATGGGCAGGGCTAAAGGGGGAAAGGCCGTGGCTGAAGGCGAAATGGGCGTGGCTAAAGGGGGAATGGGCGGGGCCAAGGGCGGGGTGGGCGGGGCTAAGGGCGGAGTGGGCGGGGCTAAAGCCGGAAGGGGCGGGGCTAAAGCCGGAAGGGGCGGGGCTAAGGGGGGGGGGGCTTGCCGGGGCTCTAGGGGCCGTAGGGGGGAGGCTAAAAGGGGAATGGGCGAGGCAGAATCGTGTATGGGCAGGGCTAAAGGGGGAAAGGCCGTGGCTGAAGGCGGAATGGGCGTGGCTAAAGGAAAAATGGGCGGGGCCAAGGGCGGGGTGGGCGGGGCTAAGGGCGGAGGGGGCGGGGCTAAAGCCGGAAGGGGCGGGGCTAAAGCCGGAAGGGGCGGGGCTAAAGGGGGGGGGGCTTGCCGGGGCTCTAGGGGCCGTAGGGGGGAGGCTAAAAGGGGAATGGGCGAGGCAGAATCGTGTATGGGCAGGGCTAAAGGGGGAAAGGCCGTGGCTGAAGGCGGAATGGGCGTGGCTAAAGGGGGAATGGGCGGAGCCAAGGGCGGGGTGGGCGGGGCTAAGGGCGGAGTGGGCGGGGCTAAAGCCGGAAGGGGCGGGGCTAAAGGGGGGGGCTTGCCGGGGCTCTAGGGGCCGTAGGGGGGAGGCTAAAAGGGGAATGGGCGAGGCAGAATCGTGTATGGGCAGGGCTAAAGGGGGAAAGGCCGTGGCTGAAGGCGGAATGGGCGTGGCTAAAGGGGGAATGGGCGGGGCCAAGGGCGGGGTGGGCGGGGCTAAGGGCGGAGTGGGCGGGGCTAAACCCGGAAGGGGCGGGGCTAAACCCGGAAGGGGCGGGGCTAAAGGGGGGGCTTGCCGGGGCTCTAGGGGCCGTAGGGGGGAGGCTAAAAGGGGAATGGGCGAGGCAGAATCGTGTATGGGCAGGGCTAAAGGGGGAAAGGCCGTGGCTGAAGGCGGAATGGGCGTGGCTAAAAAGGGAATGGGCGGGGCCAAGGGCGGGGTGGGCGGGGCTAAGGGCGGAGTGGGCGGGGCTAAAGCCGGAAGGGGCGGGGCCAAAGGGGGGTGCTTGCCGGGGCTCTAGGGGCCGTAGGGGGGAGGCTAAAAGGGGAATGGGCGAGGCAGAATCATGTATGGGCAGGGCTAAAGGGGGAAAGGCCGTGGCTGAAGGCGGAATGGGCGTGGCTAAAGGGGGAATGGGCGGGGCCAAGGGCGGGGTGGGCGGGGCTAAGGGCGGAGTGGGCGGGGCTAAAGCCGGAAGGGGCGGGGCTAAAGGGGGGGGGCTTGCCGGGGCTCTAGGGGCCGTAGGGGGGAGGCTAAAAGGGGAATGGGCGAGGCAGAATCGTGTATGGGCAGGGCTAAAGGGGGAAAGGCCGTGGCTGAAGGCGGAATGGGCGTGGTTAAATGGAAAATGGGCGGGGCCAAGGGCGGGGTGGGCGGGGCTAAGGGCGGAGTGGGCGGGGCTAAAGCCGGAAGGGGCGATGCTAAAGCCGGAAGGGGCGGGGCTAAAGGGGGGGGGGCTTGCCGGGGCTCTAGGGGCCGTAGGGGGGAGGCTAAAAGGGGAATGGGCGAGGCAAAATCGTGTATGGGCAGGGCTAAAGGGGGAAAGGCCGTGGCTGAAGGCGGAATGGGCGTGGCTAAAGGAGGAATGGGCGGGGCCAAGGGCGGGGTGGGCGGGGCCAAGGGCGGGGTGGGCGGGGCTAAGGGCGGAGTGGGCGGGGCTAAAGCCGGAAGGGGCGGGGCTAAAGCCGGAAGGGGCGGGGCTAAAGGGGGGGGGGGCTTGCCGGGGCTCTAGGGGCCGTAGGGGGGAGGCTAAAAGGGGAATGGGCGAGGCAGAATCGTGTATGGGCAGGGCTAAAGGGGGAAAGGCCGTGGCTGAAGGCGGAATGGGCGTGGCTAAAGGGGGAATGGGCGGGGCCAAGGGCGGGGTGGGCGGGGCTAAGGGCGGAGTGGGCGGGGCTAAAGCCGGAAGGGGCGGGGCTAAAGGGGGGGGCTTGCCGGGGCTCTAGGGGCCGTAGGGGGGAGGCTAAAAGGGGAATGGGCGAGGCAGAATCCTGTATGGGCAGGGCTAAAGGGGGAAAGGCCGTGGCTGAAGGCGGAATGGGCGTGGCTAAAGGGAAAATGGGCGGGGCCAAGGGCGGGGTGGGCGGGGCTAAGGGCGGAGTGGGCGGGGCTAAAGCCGGAGTGGGCGGGGCTAAAGCCGGAAGGGGCGGGGCTAAAGGGGGGGGCTTGCCGGGGCTCTAGGGGCCGTAGGGGGGAGGCTAAAAGGGGAATGGGCGAGGCAGAATCGTGTATGGGCAGGGCTAAAGGGGGAAAGGCCGTGGCTGAAGGCGGAATGGGCGTGGCTAAAGGGGGAATGGGCGGGGCCAAGGGCGGGGTGGGCGGGGCTAAGGGCGGAGTGGGCGGGGCTAAAGCCGGAAGGGGCGGGGCTAAAGGGGGGGGCTTGCCGGGGCTCTAGGGGCCGTAGGGGGGAGGCTAAAAGGGGAATGGGCGAGGCAGAATCGTGTATGGGCAGGGCTAAAGGGGGACAGGCCGTGGCTGAAGGCGGAATGGGCGTGGCTAAAGGGGGAATGGGCGGGGCCAAGGGCGCGGTGGGCGGGGCTAAGGGCGGAGTGGGCGGGGCTAAAGCCGGAGTGGGCGGGGCTAAAGCCGGAAGGGGCGGGGCTAAAGGGGGGGCTTGCCGGGGCTCTAGGGGCCGTAGGGGGGAGGCTAAAAGGGGAATGGGCGAGGCAGAATCGTGTATGGGCAGGGCTAAAGGGGGAAAGGCCGTGGCTGAAGGCGGAATGGGCGTGGCTAAAGGGAAAATGGGCGGGGCCAAGGGCGGGGTGGGCGGGGCTAAGGGCGGAGTGGGCGGGGCTAAAGCCGGAAGGGGCGGGGCGAAAGCCGGAAGGGGCGGGGCTAAAGGGGGGGGGGCTTGCCGGGGCTCTAGGGGCCGTAGGGGGGAGGCTAAAAGGGGAATGGGCGAGGCAGAATCATGTATGGGCAGGGCTAAAGGGGGAAAGGCCGTGGCTGAAGGCGGAATGGGCGTGGCTAAAGGGGAATGGGCGGGGCCAAGGGCGGGGTGGGCGGGGCTAAGGGCGGAGTGGGCGGGGCTAAAGCCGGAAGGGGCGGGGCTAAAGGGGGGGGCTTGCCGGGGCTCTAGGGGCCGTAGGGGGGAGGCTAAAAGGGGAATGGGCGAGGCAGAATCGTGTATGGGCAGGGCTAAAGGGGGAAAGGCCGTGGCTGAAGGCGGAATGGGCGTGGCTAAAGGGAAAATGGGCGGGGCCAAGGGCGGGGTGGGCGGGGCTAAGGGCGGAGTGGGCGGGGCTAAAGCCGGAGTGGGCGGGGCTAAAGCCGGAAGGGGCGGGGCTAAAGGGGGGGCTTGCCGGGGCTCTAGGGGCCGTAGGGGGGAGGCTAAAAGGGGAATGGGCGAGGCAGAATCGTATATGGGCAGGGCTAAAGGGGGAAAGGCCGTGGCTGAAGGCGGAATGGGCGTGGCTAAAGGGGGAATGGGCGGGGCCAAGGGCGGGGTGGGCGGGGCTAAGGGCGGAGTGGGCGGGGCTAAAGCCGGAAGGGGCGGGGCTAAAGCCGGAAGGGGCGGGGCTAAAGGGGGGCTTGCCGGGGCTCTAGGGGCCGTAGGGGGGAGGCTAAAAGGGGAATGGGCGAGGCAGAATCGTGTATGGGCAGGGCTAAAGGGGGAAAGGCCGTGGCTGAAGGCGGAATGGGCGTGGCTAAAGGGGGAATGGGCGGGGCCAAGGGCGGGGTGGGCGGGGCTAATGGCGGAGTGGGCGGGGCTAAAGCCGGAAGGGGCGGGGCTAAAGGGAGGGGCTTGCCGGGGCTCTAGGGGCCGTAGGGGGGAGGCTAAAAGGGGAATGGGCGAGGCAGAATCGTGTATAGGCAGGGCTAAAGGGGGAAAGGCCGTGGCTGAAGGCGGAATGGGCGTGGCTAAAGGGGGAATGGGCGGGGCCAAGGGCGGGGTGGGCGGGGCTAAGGGCGGAGTGGGCGGGGCTAAAGCCGGAAGGGGCGGGGCTAAAGGGGGGGCTTGCCGGGGCTCTAGGGGCCGTAGGGGGGAGGCTAAAGGGGAATGGGCGAGGCAGAATCGTGTATGGGCAGGGCTAAAGGGGGAAAGGCCGTGGCTAAAGGCGGAATGGGCGTGGCTAAAGGGGGAATGGGCGGGGCCAAGGGCGGGGTGGGCGGGGCCAAGGGCGGGGTGGGCGGGGCTAAAGCCGGAGTGGGCGGGGCGAAAGCCGGAAGGGGCGGGGCTAAAGGGGGGGGCTTGCCGGGGCTCTAGGGGCCGTAGGGGGGAGGCTAAAAGGGGAATGGGCGAGGCAGAATCGTGTATGGGCAGGGCTAAAGGGGGAAAGGCCGTGGCTGAAGGCGGGATGGGCGTGGCTAAAGGGGGAATGGGCGGGGCCAAGAGCGGGGTGGGCGGGGCTAAGGGCGGAGTGGGCGGGGCTAAAGCCGGAAGGGGCGGGGCTAAAGCCGGAAGGGGCAGGGCTAAATGGGGGGCTTGCCGGGGCTCTAGGGGCCGTAGGGGGGGCGGCTAAAAGGGGAATGGGCGAGGCAGAATCGTGTATGGGCAGGGCTAAAGGGGGAAAGGCCGTGGCTGAAGGCGGAATGGGCGTGGCTAAAGGGGGAATGGGCGGGGCCAAGGGCGGGGTGGGCGGGGCTAAGGGCGGAGTGGGCGGGGCTAAAGCCGGAAGGGGCGGGGCTAAAGGGGGGGCTTGCCGGGGCTCTAGGGGCCGTAGGGGGGAGGCTAAAAGGGGAATGGGCGAGGCAGAATCGTGTATGGGCAGGGCTAAAGGGGGAAAGGCCGTGGCTGAAGGCGGAATGGGCGTGGCTAAAGGGAAAATGGGCGGGGCCAAGGGCGGGGTGGGCGGGGCTAAAGCCGGAAGGGGCGGGGCTAAAGCCGGAAGGGGCGGGGCTAAAGGGGGGGGCTTGCCGGGGCTCTAGGGGCCGTAGGGGGGAGGCTAAAAGGGGAATGGGCGAGGCAGAATCGTGTATGGGCAGGGCTAAAGGGGGAAAGGCCGTGGCTGAAGGCGGAATGGGCGTGGCTAAAGGGAAAATGGGCGGGGCCAAGGGCGGGGTGGGCGGGGCTAAGGGCGGGGTGGGCGGGGCTAAAGCCATAAGGGGCGGGGCTAAAGCCGGAAGGGGCGGGGCTAAAGGGGGGGCTTGCCGGGGCTCTAGGGGCCGTAGGGGGGAGGCTAAAAGGGGAATGGGCGAGGCAGAATCGTATATGGGCAGGGCTAAAGGGGGAAAGGCCGTGGCTGAAGGCGGAATGGGCGTGGCTAAAGGGAAAATGGGCGGGGCCAAGGGCGCGGTGGGCGGGGCTAAGGGCGGGGTGGGCGGGGCTAAAGCCGGAAGGGGCGGGGCTAAAGCCGGAAGGGGCGGGGCTAAAGGGGGGCTTGCCGGGGCTCTAGGGGCCGTAGGGGGGAGGCTAAGAGGGGAATGGGCGAGGCAGAATCGTGTATGGGCAGGGCTAAAGGGGGAAAGGCCGTGGCTGAAGGCGGAATGGGCGTGGCTAAAGGGGGAATGGGCGGGGCCAAGGGCGGGGTGGGCGGGGCTAAGGGCGGGGTGGGCGGGGCTAAAGTCGGAAGGGGCGGGGCTAAAGCCGGAAGGGGCGGGGCTAAAGGGGGGGCTTGCCGGGGCTCTAGGGGCCGTAGGGGGGAGGCTAAAAGGGGAATGGGCGAGGCAGAATCGTGTATGGGCAGGGCTAAAGGGGGAAAGGCCGTGGCTGAAGGCGGAATGGGCGTGGCTAAAGGGAAAATGGGCGGGGCCAAGGGCGGGGTGGGCGGGGCTAAGGGCGGAGTGGGCGGGGCTAAAGCCGGAAGGGGCGGGGCTAAAGCCGGAAGGGGCGGGGCTAAAGGGGGGGGCTTGCCGGGGCTCTAGGGGCCGTAGGGGGGAGGCTAAAAGGGGAATGGGCGAGGCAGAATCGTGTATAGGCAGGGCTAAAGGGGGAAAGGCCGTGGCTGAAGGCGGAATGGGCGTGGCTAAAGGGGGAATGGGCGGGGCCAAGGGCGGGGTGGGCGGGGCTAAGGGCGGAGTGGGCGGGGCTAAAGCCGGAAGGGGCGGGGCTAAAGGGGGGGGCTTGCCGGGGCTCTAGGGGCCGTAGGGGGGAGGCTAAAAGGGGAATGGGCGAGGCAGAATCGTGTATGGGCAGGGCTAAAGGGGGAAAGGCCGTGGCTGAAGGCGGAATGGGCGTGGCTAAAGGGGGAATGGGCGGCGCCAAGGGCGGGGTGGGCGGGGCTAAAGCCGGAAGGGGCGGGGCTAAAGCCGGAAGGGGCGGGGCTAAAGGGGGGGGCTTGCCGGGGCTCTAGGGGCCGTAGGGGGGAGGCTAAAAGGGGAATGGGCGAGGCAGAATCGTGTATGGGCAGGGCTAAAGGGGGAAAGGCCGTGGCTGAAGGCGGAATGGGCGTGGCTAAAGGGGGAATGGGCGGGGCCAAGGGCGGAATGGGCGGGGCTAAGGGCGGAGTGGGCGGGGCTAAAGCCGGAAGGGGCGGGGCTAAAGCCGGAAGGGGCGGGGCTAAAGGGGGGGCTTGCCGGGGCTCTAGGGGCCGTAGGGGGGAGGCTAAAAGGGGAATGGGCGAGGCAGAATCGTATATGGGCAGGGCTAAAGGGGGAAAGGCCGTGGCTGAAGGCGGAATGGGCGTGGCTAAAGGGGGAATGGGCGGGGCCAAGGGCGGGGTGGGCGGGGCTAAGGGCGGAGTGGGCGGGGCTAAAGCCGGAAGGGGCGGGGCTAAAGCCGGAAGGGGCGGGGCTAAAGGGGGGGCTTGCCGGGGCTCTAGGGGCCGTAGGGGGGAGGCTAAAAGGGGAATGGGCGAGGCAGAATCGTGTATGGGCAGGGCTAAAGGGGGAAAGGCCGTGGCTGAAGGCGGAATGGGCGTGGCTAAAGGGGGAATGGGCGGGGCCAAGAGCGGGGTGGGCGGGGCCAAGGGCGGGGTGGGCGGGGCTAAGGGCGGAGTGGGCGGGGCTAAAGCCGGAAGGGGCGGGGCTAAAGCCGGAAGGGGCGGGGCTAAGGGGGGGGGCTTGCCGGGGCTCTAGGGGCCGTAGGGGGGGAGGCTAAAAGGGGAATGGGCGAGGCAGAATCGTGTATGGGCAGGGCTAAAGGGGGAAAGGCCGTGGCTGAAGGCGGAATGGGCGTGGCTAAAGGGGGAATGGGCGGGGCCAAGGGCGGGGTGGGCGGGGCTAAGGGCGGAAGGGGCGGGGCTAAAGCCGGAAGGGGCGGGGCTAAGGGGGGGGGGGCTTGCCGGGGCTCTAGGGGCCGTAGGGGGGAGGCTAAAAGGGGAATGGGCGAGGCAGAATCGTGTATGGGCAGGGCTAAAGGGGGAAAGGCCGTGGCTGAAGGCGGAATGGGCGTGGCTAAAGGGGGAATGGGCGGGGCCAAGGGCGGGGTGGGCGGGGCCAAGGGCGGGGTGGGCGGGGCTAAGGGCGGAGTGGGCGGGGCTAAAGCCGGAAGGGGCGGGGCTAAAGGGGGGGGCTTGCCGGGGCTCTAGGGGCCGTAGGGGGGAGGCTAAAAGGGGAATGGGCGAGGCAGAATCGTGTATGGGCAGGGCTAAAGGGGGAAAGGCGTGGCTGAAAGCGGAATGGGCGTGGCTAAAGGGGGAATGGGCGGGTCCAAGGGCGGGGTGGGCGGGGCTAAGGGCGGAGTGGGCGGGGCTAAAGCCGGAAGGGGCGGGGCTAAAGCCGGAAGGGGCGGGGCTAAAGGGGGGGGGCTTGCCGGGGCTCTAGGGGCCGTAGGGGGGAGGCTAAAAGGGGAATGGGCGAGGCAGAATCGTGTATGGCAGGGCTAAAGGGGGGAAAGGCCGTGGCTGAAGGCGGAATGGGCGTGGCTAAAGGGGGAATGGGCGGGGCCAAGGGCGGAGTGGGCGGGGCTAAGGGCGGAGTGGGCGGGGCTAAATCCGGAAGGGGCGGGGCTAAAGGGGGGGCTTGCCGGGGCTCTAGGGGCCGTAGGGGGGAGGCTAAAGGGGAATGGGCGAGGCAGAATCGTGTATGGGCAGGGCTAAAGGGGGAAAGGCCGTGGCTGAAGGCGGAATGGGCGTGGCTAAAGGAAAAATGGGCGGGGCCAAGGGCGGGGTGGGCGGGGCCAAGGGCGGAGTGGGCGGGGCTAAAGCCGGAGTGGGCGGGGCTAAAGCCGGAAGGGGCGGGGCTAAAGGGGGGGGCTTGCCGGGGCTCTAGGGGCCGTAGGGGGGAGGCTAAAAGGGGAATGGGCGAGGCAGAATCGTGTATGGGCAGGGCTAAAGGGGGAAAGGCCGTGGCTGAAGGCGGAATGGGCGTGGCTAAAAAGGGAATGGGCGGGTCCAAGGGCGGGGTGGGCGGGGCTAAGGGCGGAGTGGGCGGGGCTAAAGCCGGAAGGGGCGGGGCCAAAGGGGGGGGCTTGCCGGGGCTCTAGGGGCCGTAGGGGGGGAGGCTAAAAGGGGAATGGGCGAGGCAGAATCATGTATGGGCAGGGCTAAAGGGGGAAAGGCCGTGGCTGAAGGCGGAATGGGCGTGGCTAAAGGGGGAATGGGCGGGGCCAAGGGCGGGGTGGGCGGGGCTAAGGGCGGAGTGGGCGGGGCTAAAGCCGGAAGGGGCGGGGCTAAAGGTGGGGGGCTTGCCGGGGCTCTAGGGGCCGTAGGGGGGAGGCTAAAAGGGGAATGGGCGAGGCAGAATCGTGTATGGGCAGGGCTAAAGGGGGAAAGGCCGTGGCTGAAGGCGGAATGGGCGTGGTTAAATGGAAAATGGGCGGGGCCAAGGGCGCGGTGGGCGGGGCTAAGGGCGGAGTGGGCGGGGCTAAAGCCGGAGTGGGCGGGGCTAAAGCCGGAAGGGGCGGGGCTAAAGGGGGGGCTTGCCGGGGCTCTAGGGGCCGTAGGGGGGAGGCTAAGAGGGGAATGGGCGAGGCAGAATCGTGTATGGGCAGGGCTAAAGGGGGAAAGGCCGTGGCTGAAGGCGGAATGGGCGTGGCTAAAGGGAAAATGGGCGGGGCCAAGGGCGGGGGTGGGCGGGGCTAAGGGCGGAGGTGGGCGGGGCTAAAGCCGGAAGGGGCGGGGCTAAAGCCGGAAGGGGCGGGGCTAAAGGGGGGGGGGCTTGCCGGGGCTCTAGGGGCCGTAGGGGGGAGGCTAAAAGGGGAATGGGCGAGGCAAAATCGTGTATGGGCAGGGCTAAAGGGGGAAAGGCCGTGGCTGAAGGCGGAATGGGCGTGGCTAAAGGGGGAATGGGCGGGGCAAAGGGCGGGGTGGGCGGGGCTAAGGGCGGAGTGGGCGGGGCTAAAGCCGGAGTGGGCGGGGCTAAAGCCGGAAGGGGCGGGGCTAAATGGGGGGCTTGCCGGGGCTCTAGGGGCCGTAGGGGGGAGGCTAAAAGGGGAATGGGCGAGGCAGAATCGTGTATGGGCAGGGCTAAAGGGGGAAAGGCCGTGGCTGAAGGCGGAATGGGCGTGGCTAAAGGGGGAATGGGCGGGGCCAAGGGCGGGGTGGGCGGGACTAAAGGCGGAGTGGGCGGGGCTAAAGCCGGAAGGGGCGGGGCTAAAGCCGGAAGGGGCGGGGCTAAGGGGGGGGCTTGCCGGGGCTCTAGGGGCCGTAGGGGGGAGGCTAAGAGGGGAATGGGCGAGGCAGAATCGTGTATGGGCAGGGGCTAAAGGGGGAAAGGCCGTGGCTGAAGGCGGAATGGGCGTGGCTAAAGGGGGAATGGGCGGCGCCAAGGGCGGGGTGGGCGGGGCTAAGGGCGGGGTGGGCGGGGCTAAAGTCGGAAGGGGCGGGGCTAAAGCCGGAAGGGGCGGGGCTAAAGGGGGGGGCTTGCCGGGGCTCTAGGGGCCGTAGGGGGGAGGCTAAAAGGGGGAATGGGCGAGGCAGAATCGTGTATGGGCAGGGCTAAAGGGGGAAAGGCCGTGGCTGAAGGCGGAATGGGCGTGGCTAAAGGGAAAATGGGCGGGGCCAAGGGCGGAGTGGGCGGGGCTAAGGGCGGAAGGGGCGGGGCTAAAGCCGGAAGGGGCGGGGCTAAAGGGGGGGGCTTGCCGGGGCTCTAGGGGCCGTAGGGGGGAGGCTAAAAGGGGAATGGGCGAGGCAGAATCGTGTATGGGCAGGGCTAAAGGGGGAAAGGCCGTGGCTGAAGGCGGAATGGGCGTGGCTAAAGGGAAAATGGGCGGGGCCAAGGGCGGGGTGGGCGGGGCTAAGGGCGGGGTGGGCGGGGCTAAAGCCGGAAGGGGCGGGGCCAAAGGGGGGGGCTTGCCGGGGCTCTAGGGGCCGTAGGGGGGAGGCTAAAAGGGGAATGGGCGAGGCAGAATCGTGTATGGGCAGGGCTAAAGGGGGAAAGCCGTGGCTGAAGGCGGAATGGGCGTGGCTAAAGGGGGAATGGGCGGCGCCAAGGGCGGGGTGGGCGGGGCTAAAGCCGGAAGGGGCGGGGCTAAAGCCGGAAGGGGCGGGGCTAAAGGGGGGGGCTTGCCGGGGCTCTAGGGGCCGTAGGGGGGAGGCTAAAAGGGGAATGGGCGAGGCAGAATCGTGTATGGGCAGGGCTAAAGGGGGAAAGGCCGTGGCTGAAGGCGGAATGGGCGTGGCTAAAGGGGGAATGGGCGGGGCCAAGGGCGGAGTGGGCGGGGCTAAAGCCGGAAGGGGCGGGGCTAAAGCCGGAAGGGGCGGGGCTAAAGGGGGGGGCTTGCCGGGGCTCTAGGGGCCGTAGGGGGGAGGCTAAAAGGGGAATGGGCGAGGCAGAATCGTGTATGGGCAGGGCTAAAGGGGGAAAGGCCGTGGCTGAAGGCGGAATGGGCGTGGCTAAAGGGGGAATGGGCGGGGCCAAGGGCGGGGTGGGCGGGGCTAAGGGCGGAAGGGGCGGGGCTAAAGCCGGAAGGGGCGGGGCTAAGGGGGGGGGGCTTGCCGGGGCTCTAGGGGCCGTAGGGGGGAGGCTAAAAGGGGAATGGGCGAGGCAGAATCGTGTATGGGCAGGGCTAAAGGGGGAAAGGCCGTGGCTGAAGGCGGAATGGGCGTGGCTAAAGGGGGAATGGGCGGGGCCAAGGGCGGGGTGGGCGGGGCCAAGGGCGGGGTGGGCGGGGCTAAGGGCGGAGTGGGCGGGGCTAAAGCCGGAAGGGGCGGGGCTAAAGGGGGGGGCTTGCCGGGGCTCTAGGGGCCGTAGGGGGGAGGCTAAAAGGGGAATGGGCGAGGCAGAATCGTGTATGGGCAGGGCTAAAGGGGGAAAGGCCGTGGCTGAAAGCGGAATGGGCGTGGCTAAAGGGGGAATGGGCGGGTCCAAGGGCGGGGGTGGGCGGGGCTAAGGGCGGAGTGGGCGGGGCTAAAGCCGGAAGGGGCGGGGCTAAAGCCGGAAGGGGCGGGGCTAAAGGGGGGGGCTTGCCGGGGCTCTAGGGGCCGTAGGGGGGAGGCTAAAAGGGGAATGGGCGAGGCAGAATCGTGTATGGGCAGGGCTAAAGGGGGAAAGGCCGTGGCTGAAGGCGGAATGGGCGTGGCTAAAGGGGGAATGGGCGGGGCCAAGGGCGGAGTGGGCGGGGCTAAGGGCGGAGTGGGCGGGGCTAAATCCGGAAGGGGCGGGGCTAAAGGGGGGGCTTGCCGGGGCTCTAGGGGCCGTAGGGGGGAGGCTAAAGGGGAATGGGCGAGGCAGAATCGTGTATGGGCAGGGCTAAAGGGGGAAAGGCCGTGGCTGAAGGCGGAATGGGCGTGGCTAAAGGAAAAATGGGCGGGGCCAAGGGCGGGGTGGGCGGGGCCAAGGGCGGAGTGGGCGGGGCTAAAGCCGGAGTGGGCGGGGCTAAAGCCGGAAGGGGCGGGGCTAAAGGGGGGGGCTTGCCGGGGCTCTAGGGGCCGTAGGGGGGAGGCTAAAAGGGGAATGGGCGAGGCAGAATCGTGTATGGGCAGGGCTAAAGGGGGAAAGGCCGTGGCTGAAGGCGGAATGGGCGTGGCTAAAAAGGGAATGGGCGGGTCCAAGGGCGGGGTGGGCGGGGCTAAGGGCGGAGTGGGCGGGGCTAAAGCCGGAAGGGGCGGGGCCAAAGGGGGGGGCTTGCCGGGGCTCTAGGGGCCGTAGGGGGGAGGCTAAAAGGGGAATGGGCGAGGCAGAATCATGTATGGGCAGGGCTAAAGGGGGAAAGGCCGTGGCTGAAGGCGGAATGGGCGTGGCTAAAGGGGGAATGGGCGGGGCCAAGGGCGGGGTGGGCGGGGCTAAGGGCGGAGTGGGCGGGGCTAAAGCCGGAAGGGGCGGGGCTAAAGGTGGGGGGCTTGCCGGGGCTCTAGGGGCCGTAGGGGGGAGGCTAAAAGGGGAATGGGCGAGGCAGAATCGTGTATGGGCAGGGCTAAAGGGGGAAAGGCCGTGGCTGAAGGCGGAATGGGCGTGGTTAAATGGAAAATGGGCGGGGCCAAGGGCGCGGTGGGCGGGGCTAAGGGCGGAGTGGGCGGGGCTAAAGCCGGAGTGGGCGGGGCTAAAGCCGGAAGGGGCGGGGCTAAAGGGGGGGCTTGCCGGGGCTCTAGGGGCCGTAGGGGGGAGGCTAAGAGGGGAATGGGCGAGGCAGAATCGTGTATGGGCAGGGCTAAAGGGGGAAAGGCCGTGGCTGAAGGCGGAATGGGCGTGGCTAAAGGGAAAATGGGCGGGGCCAAGGGCGGGGTGGGCGGGGCTAAGGGCGGAGTGGGCGGGGCTAAAGCCGGAAGGGGCGGGGCTAAAGCCGGAAGGGGCGGGGCTAAAGGGGGGGGGGCTTGCCGGGGCTCTAGGGGCCGTAGGGGGGAGGCTAAAAGGGGAATGGGCGAGGCAAAATCGTGTATGGGCAGGGCTAAAGGGGGAAAGGCCGTGGCTGAAGGCGGAATGGGCGTGGCTAAAGGGGGAATGGGCGGGGCAAAGGGCGGGGTGGGCGGGGCTAAGGGCGGAGTGGGCGGGGCTAAAGCCGGAGTGGGCGGGGCTAAAGCCGGAAGGGGCGGGGCTAAATGGGGGGCTTGCCGGGGCTCTAGGGGCCGTAGGGGGGAGGCTAAAAGGGGAATGGGCGAGGCAGAATCGTGTATGGGCAGGGCTAAAGGGGGAAAGGCCGTGGCTGAAGGCGGAATGGGCGTGGCTAAAGGGGGAATGGGCGGGGCCAAGGGCGGGGTGGGCGGGACTAAAGGCGGAGTGGGCGGGGGCTAAAGCCGGAAGGGGCGGGGCTAAGGGGGGGGGGCTTGCCGGGGCTCTAGGGGCCGTAGGGGGGAGGCTAAGAGGGGAATGGGCGAGGCAGAATCGTGTATGGGCAGGGCTAAAGGGGGAAAGGCCGTGGCTGAAGGCGGAATGGGCGTGGCTAAAGGGGGAATGGGCGGCGCCAAGGGCGGGGTGGGCGGGGCTAAGGGCGGGGTGGGCGGGGCTAAAGTCGGAAGGGGCGGGGCTAAAGCCGGAAGGGGCGGGGCTAAAGGGGGGGGCTTGCCGGGGCTCTAGGGGCCGTAGGGGGGAGGCTAAAAGGGGAATGGGCGAGGCAGAATCGTGTATGGGCAGGGCTAAAGGGGGAAAGGCCGTGGCTGAAGGCGGAATGGGCGTGGCTAAAGGGAAAATGGGCGGGGCCAAGGGCGGAGTGGGCGGGGCTAAGGGCGGAAGGGGCGGGGCTAAAGCCGGAAGGGGCGGGGCTAAAGGGGGGGGCTTGCCGGGGCTCTAGGGGCCGTAGGGGGGAGGCTAAAAGGGGAATGGGCGAGGCAGAATCGTGTATGGGCAGGGCTAAAGGGGGAAAGGCCGTGGCTGAAGGCGGAATGGGCGTGGCTAAAGGGAAAATGGGCGGGGCCAAGGGCGGGGTGGGCGGGGCTAAGGGCGGGGTGGGCGGGGCTAAAGCCGGAAGGGGCGGGGCCAAAGGGGGGGCTTGCCGGGGCTCTAGGGGCCGTAGGGGGGAGGCTAAAAGGGGAATGGGCGAGGCAGAATCGTGTATGGGCAGGGCTAAAGGGGGAAAGGCCGTGGCTGAAGGCGGAATGGGCGTGGCTAAAGGGGGAATGGGCGGCGCCAAGGGCGGGGTGGGCGGGGCTAAAGCCGGAAGGGGCGGGGCTAAAGCCGGAAGGGGCGGGGCTAAAGGGGGGGGCTTGCCGGGGCTCTAGGGGCCGTAGGGGGGAGGCTAAAAGGGGAATGGGCGAGGCAGAATCGTGTATGGGCAGGGCTAAAGGGGGAAAGGCCGTGGCTGAAGGCGGAATGGGCGTGGCTAAAGGGGGAATGGGCGGGGCCAAGGGCGGAGTGGGCGGGGCTAAAGCCGGAAGGGGCGGGGCTAAAGCCGGAAGGGGCGGGGCTAAAGGGGGGGGCTTGCCGGGGCTCTAGGGGCCGTAGGGGGGAGGCTAAAAGGGGAATGGGCGAGGCAGAATCGTGTATGGGCAGGGCTAAAGGGGGAAAGGCCGTGGCTGAAGGCGGAATGGGCGTGGCTAAAGGGAAAATGGGCGGGGCCAAGGGCGGGGTGGGCGGGGCTAAGGGCGGAGTGGGCGGGGCTAAAGCCGGAAGGGGCGGGGCTAAAGGGGGGGGCTTGCCGGGGCTCTAGGGGCCGTAGGGGGGAGGCTAAAAGGGGAATGGGCGAGGCAGAATCGTGTATGGGCAGGGCTAAAGGGGGAAAGGCCGTGGCTGAAGGCGGAATGGGCGTGGCTAAAGGGGGAATGGGCGGGGCCAAGGGCGGGGTGGGCGGGGCTAAGGGCGGAGTGGGCGGGGCTAAAGCCGGAAGGGGCGGGGCTAAAGGGGGGGCTTGCCGGGGCTCTAGGGGCCGTAGGGGGGAGGCTAAAGGGGAATGGGCGAGGCAGAATCGTGTATGGGCAGGGCTAAAGGGGGAAAGGCCGTGACTAAAGGCGGAATGGGCGTGGCTAAAGGGGGAATGGGCGGGGCCAAGGGCGGGGTGGGCGGGGCCAAGGGCGGGGTGGGCGGGGCTAAAGCCGGAGTGGGCGGGGCTAAAGCCGGAAGGGGCGGGGCTAAAGGGGGGGGCTTGCCGGGGCTCTAGGGGCCGTAGGGGGGAGGCTAAAAGGGGAATGGGCGAGGCAGAATCGTGTATGGGCAGGGCTAAAGGGGGAAAGGCCGTGGCTGAAGGCGGAATGGGCGTGGCTAAAGGGGGAATGGGCGGGGCCAAGGGCGGGGTGGGCGGGGCTAAGGGCGGAGTGGGCGGGGCTAAAGCCGGAAGGGGCGGGGCTAAAGCCGGAAGGGGCGGGGCTAAATGGGGGGCTTGCCGGGGCTCTAGGGGCCGTAGGGGGGGCGGCTAAAAGGGGAATGGGCGAGGCAGAATCGTGTATGGGCAGGGCTAAAGGGGGAAAGGCCGTGGCTGAAGGCGGAATGGGCGTGGCTAAAGGGGGAATGGGCGGGGCCAAGGGCGGGGTGGGCGGGGCTAAGGGCGGAGTGGGCGGGGCTAAAGCCGGAAGGGGCGGGGCTAAAGGGGGGGCTTGCCGGGGCTCTAGGGGCCGTAGGGGGGAGGCTAAAAGGGGAATGGGCGAGGCAGAATCGTGTATGGGCAGGGCTAAAGGGGGAAAGGCCGTGGCTGAAGGCGGAATGGGCGTGGCTAAAGGGGGAATGGGCGGGGCCAAGGGCGGGGTGGGCGGGGCTAAGGGCGGAGTGGGCGGGGCTAAAGCCGGAAGGGGCGGGGCTAAAGGGGGGGGCTTGCCGGGGCTCTAGGGGCCGTAGGGGGGAGGCTAAAAGGGGAATGGGCGAGGCAGAATCGTGTATGGGCAGGGCTAAAGGGGGAAAGGCCGTGGCTGAAGGCGGAATGGGCGTGGCTAAAGGGAAAATGGGCGGGGCCAAGGGCGGGGTGGGCGGGGCTAAGGGCGGAGTGGGCGGGGCTAAAGCCGGAGTGGGCGGGGCTAAAGCCGGAAGGGGCGGGGCTAAAGGGGGGGCTTGCCGGGGCTCTAGGGGCCGTAGGGGGGAGGCTAAAAGGGGAATGGGCGAGGCAGAATCGTATATGGGCAGGGCTAAAGGGGGAAAGGCCGTGGCTGAAGGCGGAATGGGCGTGGCTAAAGGGGGAATGGGCGGGGCCAAGGGCGGGGTGGGCGGGGCTAAGGGCGGAGTGGGCGGGGCTAAAGCCGGAAGGGGCGGGGCTAAAGCCGGAAGGGGCGGGGCTAAAGGGGGGCTTGCCGGGGCTCTAGGGGCCGTAGGGGGGAGGCTAAAAGGGGAATGGGCGAGGCAGAATCGTGTATGGGCAGGGCTAAAGGGGGAAAGGCCGTGGCTGAAGGCGGAATGGGCGTGGCTAAAGGGGGAATGGGCGGGGCCAAGGGCGGGGTGGGCGGGGCTAATGGCGGAGTGGGCGGGGCTAAAGCCGGAAGGGGCGGGGCTAAAGGGGGGGGCTTGCCGGGGCTCTAGGGGCCGTAGGGGGAGGCTAAAAGGGGAATGGGCGAGGCAGAATCGTGTATAGGCAGGGCTAAAGGGGGAAAGGCCGTGGCTGAAGGCGGAATGGGCGTGGCTAAAGGGGGAATGGGCGGGGCCAAGGGCGGGGTGGGCGGGGCTAAGGGCGGAGTGGGCGGGGCTAAAGCCGGAAGGGGCGGGGCTAAAGGGGGGGCTTGCCGGGGCTCTAGGGGCCGTAGGGGGGAGGCTAAAGGGGAATGGGCGAGGCAGAATCGTGTATGGGCAGGGCTAAAGGGGGAAAGGCCGTGGCTAAAGGCGGAATGGGCGTGGCTAAAGGGGGAATGGGCGGGGCCAAGGGCGGGGTGGGCGGGGCCAAGGGCGGGGTGGGCGGGGCTAAAGCCGGAGTGGGCGGGGCGAAAGCCGGAAGGGGCGGGGCTAAAGGGGGGGGCTTGCCGGGGCTCTAGGGGCCGTAGGGGGGAGGCTAAAAGGGGAATGGGCGAGGCAGAATCGTGTATGGGCAGGGCTAAAGGGGGAAAGGCCGTGGCTGAAGGCGGAATGGGCGTGGCTAAAGGGGGAATGGGCGGGGCCAAGGGCGGGGGTGGGCGGGGCTAAGGGCGGAGTGGGCGGGGCTAAAGCCGGAAGGGGCGGGGCTAAAGCCGGAAGGGGCGGGGCTAAATGGGGGGCTTGCCGGGGCTCTAGGGGCCGTAGGGGGGGCGGCTAAAAGGGGAATGGGCGAGGCAGAATCGTGTATGGGCAGGGCTAAAGGGGGAAAGGCCGTGGCTGAAGGCGGAATGGGCGTGGCTAAAGGGGGAATGGGCGGGGCCAAGGGCGGGGTGGGCGGGGCTAAGGGCGGAGTGGGCGGGGCTAAAGCCGGAAGGGGCGGGGCTAAAGGGGGGGCTTGCCGGGGCTCTAGGGGCCGTAGGGGGGAGGCTAAAAGGGGAATGGGCGAGGCAGAATCGTGTATGGGCAGGGCTAAAGGGGGAAAGGCCGTGGCTGAAGGCGGAATGGGCGTGGCTAAAGGGAAAATGGGCGGGGCCAAGGGCGGGGTGGGCGGGGCTAAAGCCGGAAGGGGCGGGGCTAAAGCCGGAAGGGGCGGGGCTAAAGGGGGGGGCTTGCCGGGGCTCTAGGGGCCGTAGGGGGGAGGCTAAAAGGGGAATGGGCGAGGCAGAATCGTGTATGGGCAGGGCTAAAGGGGGAAAGGCCGTGGCTGAAGGCGGAATGGGCGTGGCTAAAGGGAAAATGGGCGGGGCCAAGGGCGGGGTGGGCGGGGCTAAGGGCGGGGTGGGCGGGGCTAAAGCCGGAAGGGGCGGGGCTAAAGCCGGAAGGGGCGGGGCTAAAGGGGGGGCTTGCCGGGGCTCTAGGGGCCGTAGGGGGGAGGCTAAAAGGGGAATGGGCGAGGCAGAATCGTATATGGGCAGGGCTAAAGGGGGAAAGGCCGTGGCTGAAGGCGGAATGGGCGTGGCTAAAGGGAAAATGGGCGGGGCCAAGGGCGGGGTGGGCGGGGCTAAGGGCGGGGTGGGCGAGGCTAAAGCCGGAAGGGGCGGGGCTAAAGCCGGAAGGGGCGGGGCTAAAGGGGGGGCTTGCCGGGGCTCTAGGGGCCGTAGGGGGGAGGCTAAGAGGGGAATGGGCGAGGCAGAATCGTGTATGGGCAGGGCTAAAGGGGGAAAGGCCGTGGCTGAAGGCGGAATGGGCGTGGCTAAAGGGGGAATGGGCGGGGCCAAGGGCGGGGTGGGCGGGGCTAAGGGCGGGGTGGGGCGGGGCTAAAGTCGGAAGGGGCGGGGCTAAAGCCGGAAGGGGCGGGGCTAAAGGGGGGGCTTGCCGGGGCTCTAGGGGCCGTAGGGGGGAGGCTAAAAGGGGAATGGGCGAGGCAGAATCCTGTATGGGCAGGGCTAAAGGGGGAAAGGCCGTGGCTGAAGGCGGAATGGGCGTGGCTAAAGGGAAAATGGGCGGGGCCAAGGGCGGGGTGGGCGGGGCTAAGGGCGGAGTGGGCGGGGCTAAAGCCGGAAGGGGCGGGGCTAAAGGGGGGGGCTTGCCGCGGCTCTAGGGGCCGTAGGGGGGAGGCTAAAAGGGGAATGGGCGAGGCAGAATCGTGTATGGGCAGGGCTAAAGGGGGACAGGCCGTGGCTGAAGGCGGAATGGGCGTGGCTAAAGGGGGAATGGGCGGGGCCAAGGGCGCGGTGGGCGGGGCTAAGGGCGGAGTGGGCGGGGCTAAAGCCGGAGTGGGCGGGGCTAAAGCCGGAAGGGGCGGGGCTAAAGGGGGGGCTTGCCGGGGCTCTAGGGGCCGTAGGGGGGAGGCTAAAAGGGGAATGGGCGAGGCAGAATCGTGTATGGGCAGGGCTAAAGGGGGAAAGGCCGTGGCTGAAGGCGGAATGGGCGTGGCTAAAGGGAAAATGGGCGGGGCCAAGGGCGGGGTGGGCGGGGCTAAGGGCGGAGTGGGCGGGGCTAAAGCGGAGTGGGCGGGGCTAAAGCCGGAAGGGGCGGGGCTAAAGGGGGGGCTTGCCGGGGCTCTAGGGGCCGTAGGGGGGGAGGCTAAAAGGGGAATGGGCGAGGCAGAATCGTATATGGGCAGGGCTAAAGGGGGAAAGGCCGTGGCTGAAGGCGGAATGGGCGTGGCTAAAGGGGGAATGGGCGGGGCCAAGGGCGGGGTGGGCGGGGCTAAGGGCGGAGTGGGCGGGGCTAAAGCCGGAAGGGGCGGGGCTAAAGCCGGAAGGGGCGGGGCTAAAGGGGGGCTTGCCGGGGCTCTAGGGGCCGTAGGGGGGAGGCTAAAAGGGGAATGGGCGAGGCAGAATCGTGTATGGGCAGGGCTAAAGGGGGAAAGGCCGTGGCTGAAGGCGGAATGGGCGTGGCTAAAGGGGGAATGGGCGGGGCCAAGGGCGGGGTGGGCGGGGCTAATGGCGGAGTGGGCGGGGCTAAAGCCGGAAGGGGCGGGGCTAAAGGGGGGGGCTTGCCGGGGCTCTAGGGGCCGTAGGGGGGAGGCTAAAAGGGGAATGGGCAAGGCAGAATCGTGTATAGGCAGGGCTAAAGGGGGAAAGGCCGTGGCTGAAGGCGGAATGGGCGTGGCTAAAGGGGGAATGGGCGGGGCCAAGGGCGGGGTGGGCGGGGCTAAGGGCGGAGTGGGCGGGGCTAAAGCCGGAAGGGGCGGGGCTAAAGGGGGGGCTTGCCCGGGCCTCCCCTCCGGGGCCCGGCGTAGGGGGGAGGCTAAAGGGGAATGGGCGAGGCAGAATCGTGTATGGGCAGGGCTAAAGGGGGAAAGGCCGTGACTAAAGGCGGAATGGGCGTGGCTAAAGGGGGAATGGGCGGGGCCAAGGGCGGGGTGGGCGGGGCCAAGGGCGGGGTGGGCGGGGCTAAAGCCGGAGTGGGCGGGGCTAAAGCCGGAAGGGGCGGGGCTAAAGGGGGGGGCTTGCCGGGGCTCTAGGGGCCGTAGGGGGAGGCTAAAAGGGGAATGGGCGAGGCAGAATCGTGTATGGGCAGGGCTAAAGGGGGAAAGGCCGTGGCTGAAGGCGGAATGGGCGTGGCTAAAGGGGGAATGGGCGGGGCCAAGGGCGGGGTGGGCGGGGCTAAGGGCGGAGTGGGCGGGGCTAAAGCCGGAAGGGGCGGGGCTAAAGCCGGAAGGGGCGGGGCTAAATGGGGGGCTTGCCGGGGCTCTAGGGGCCGTAGGGGGGGCGGCTAAAAGGGGAATGGGCGAGGCAGAATCGTGTATGGGCAGGGCTAAAGGGGGAAAGGCCGTGGCTGAAGGCGGAATGGGCGTGGCTAAAGGGGGAATGGGCGGGGCCAAGGGCGGGGTGGGCGGGGCTAAGGGCGGAGTGGGCGGGGCTAAAGCCGGAAGGGGCGGGGCTAAAGGGGGGGCTTGCCGGGGCTCTAGGGGCCGTAGGGGGGAGGCTAAAAGGGGAATGGGCGAGGCAGAATCGTGTATGGGCAGGGCTAAAGGGGGAAAGGCCGTGGCTGAAGGCGGAATGGGCGTGGCTAAAGGGGGAATGGGCGGGGCCAAGGGCGGGGTGGGCGGGGCTAAGGCGGAGTGGGCGGGGCTAAAGCCGGAAGGGGCGGGGCTAAAGGGGGGGGCTTGCCGGGGCTCTAGGGGCCGTAGGGGGGAGGCTAAAAGGGGAATGGGCGAGGCAGAATCGTGTATGGGCAGGGCTAAAGGGGGAAAGGCCGTGGCTGAAGGCGGAATGGGCGTGGCTAAAGGGAAAATGGGCGGGGCCAAGGGCGGGGTGGGCGGGGCTAAGGGCGCGGGGCTAAAGCCGGAGTGGGCGGGGCTAAAGCCGGAAGGGGCGGGGCTAAAGGGGGGGCTTGCCGGGGCTCTAGGGGCCGTAGGGGGGAGGCTAAAAGGGGAATGGGCGAGGCAGAATCGTATATGGGCAGGGCTAAAGGGGGAAAGGCCGTGGCTGAAGGCGGAATGGGCGTGGCTAAAGGGGGAATGGGCGGGGCCAAGGGCGGGGTGGGCGGGGCTAAGGGCGGAGTGGGCGGGGCTAAAGCCGGAAGGGGCGGGGCTAAAGCCGGAAGGGGCGGGGCTAAATGGGGGGCTTGCCGGGGCTCTAGGGGCCGTAGGGGGGAGGCTAAAAGGGGAATGGGCGAGGCAGAATCGTGTATGGGCAGGGCTAAAGGGGGAAAGGCCGTGGCTGAAGGCGGAATGGGCGTGGCTAAAGGGGGAATGGGCGGGGCCAAGGGCGGGGTGGGCGGGGCTAATGGCGGAGTGGGCGGGGCTAAAGCCGGAAGGGGCGGGGCTAAAGGGGGGGGCTTGCCGGGGCTCTAGGGGCCGTAGGGGGGAGGCTAAAAGGGGAATGGGCGAGGCAGAATCGTGTATAGGCAGGGCTAAAGGGGGAAAGGCCGTGGCTGAAGGCGGAATGGGCGTGGCTAAAGGGGGAATGGGCGGGGCCAAGGGCGGGGTGGGCGGGGCTAAGGGCGGAGTGGGCGGGGCTAAAGCCGGAAGGGGCGGGGCTAAAGGGGGGGCTTGCCGGGGCTCTAGGGGCCGTAGGGGGGAGGCTAAAGGGGAATGGGCGAGGCAGAATCGTGTATGGGCAGGGCTAAAGGGGGAAAGGCCGTGGCTAAAGGCGGAATGGGCGTGGCTAAAGGGGGAATGGGCGGGGCCAAGGGCGGGGTGGGCGGGGCCAAGGGCGGGGTGGGCGGGGCTAAAGCCGGAGTGGGCGGGGCGAAAGCCGGAAGGGGCGGGGCTAAAGGGGGGGGCTTGCCGGGGCTCTAGGGGCCGTAGGGGGGAGGCTAAAAGGGGAATGGGCGAGGCAGAATCGTGTATGGGCAGGGCTAAAGGGGGAAAGGCCGTGGCTGAAGGCGGAATGGGCGTGGCTAAAGGGGGAATGGGCGGGGCCAAGGGCGGGGTGGGCGGGGCTAAGGGCGGAGTGGGCGGGGCTAAAGCCGGAAGGGGCGGGGCTAAAGCCGGAAGGGGCGGGGCTAAATGGGGGGCTTGCCGGGGCTCTAGGGGCCGTAGGGGGGGCGGCTAAAAGGGGAATGGGCGAGGCAGAATCGTGTATGGGCAGGGCTAAAGGGGGAAAGGCCGTGGCTGAAGGCGGAATGGGCGTGGCTAAAGGGGGAATGGGCGGGGCCAAGGGCGGGGTGGGCGGGGCTAAGGGCGGAGTGGGCGGGGCTAAAGCCGGAAGGGGCGGGGCTAAAGGGGGGGCTTGCCGGGGCTCTAGGGGCCGTAGGGGGGAGGCTAAAAGGGGAATGGGCGAGGCAGAATCGTGTATGGGCAGGGCTAAAGGGGGAAAGGCCGTGGCTGAAGGCGGAATGGGCGTGGCTAAAGGGAAAATGGGCGGGGCCAAGGGCGGGGTGGGCGGGGCTAAAGCCGGAAGGGGCGGGGCTAAAGCCGGAAGGGGCGGGGCTAAAGGGGGGGGCTTGCCGGGGCTCTAGGGGCCGTAGGGGGGAGGCTAAAAGGGGAATGGGCGAGGCAGAATCGTGTATGGGCAGGGCTAAAGGGGGAAAGGCCGTGGCTGAAGGCGGAATGGGCGTGGCTAAAGGGAAAATGGGCGGGGCCAAGGGCGGGGTGGGCGGGGCTAAGGGCGGGGTGGGCGGGGCTAAAGCCGGAAGGGGCGGGGCTAAAGCCGGAAGGGGCGGGGCTAAAGGGGGGGCTTGCCGGGGCTCTAGGGGCCGTAGGGGGGAGGCTAAAAGGGGAATGGGCGAGGCAGAATCGTATATGGGCAGGGCTAAAGGGGGAAAGGCCGTGGCTGAAGGCGGAATGGGCGTGGCTAAAGGGAAAATGGGCGGGGCCAAGGGCGGGGTGGGCGGGGCTAAGGGCGGGGTGGGCGAGGCTAAAGCCGGAAGGGGCGGGGCTAAAGCCGGAAGGGGCGGGGCTAAAGGGGGGGCTTGCCGGGGCTCTAGGGGCCGTAGGGGGGAGGCTAAGAGGGGAATGGGCGAGGCAGAATCGTGTATGGGCAGGGCTAAAGGGGGAAAGGCCGTGGCTGAAGGCGGAATGGGCGTGGCTAAAGGGGGAATGGGCGGGGCCAAGGGCGGGGTGGGCGGGGCTAAGGGCGGGGTGGGCGGGGCTAAAGTCGGAAGGGGCGGGGCTAAAGCCGGAAGGGGCGGGGCTAAAGGGGGGGCTTGCCGGGGCTCTAGGGGCCGTAGGGGGGAGGCTAAAAGGGGAATGGGCGAGGCAGAATCGTGTATGGGCAGGGCTAAAGGGGGAAAGGCCGTGGCTGAAGGCGGAATGGGCGTGGCTAAAGGGAAAATGGGCGGGGCCAAGGGCGGGGTGGGCGGGGCTAAGGGCGGAGTGGGCGGGGCTAAAGCCGGAAGGGGCGGGGCTAAAGCCGGAAGGGGCGGGGCTAAAGGGGGGGGCTTGCCGGGGCTCTAGGGGCCGTAGGGGGGAGGCTAAAAGGGGAATGGGCGAGGCAGAATCGTGTATAGGCAGGGCTAAAGGGGGAAAGGCCGTGGCTGAAGGCGGAATGGGCGTGGCTAAAGGGGGAATGGGCGGGGCCAAGGGCGGGGTGGGCGGGGCTAAGGGCGGAGTGGGCGGGGCTAAAGCCGGAAGGGGCGGGGCTAAAGGGGGGGGCTTGCCGGGGCTCTAGGGGCCGTAGGGGGGAGGCTAAAAGGGGAATGGGCGAGGCAGAATCGTGTATGGGCAGGGCTAAAGGGGGAAAGGCCGTGGCTGAAGGCGGAATGGGCGTGGCTAAAGGGGGAATGGGCGGCGCCAAGGGCGGGGTGGGCGGGGCTAAAGCCGGAAGGGGCGGGGCTAAAGCCGGAAGGGGCGGGGCTAAAGGGGGGGGCTTGCCGGGGCTCTAGGGGCCGTAGGGGGGAGGCTAAAAGGGGAATGGGCGAGGCAGAATCGTGTATGGGCAGGGCTAAAGGGGGAAAGGCCGTGGCTGAAGGCGGAATGGGCGTGGCTAAAGGGGGAATGGGCGGGGCCAAGGGCGGGGTGGGCGGGGCTAAGGGCGGAGTGGGCGGGGCTAAAGCCGGAAGGGGCGGGGCTAAAGCCGGAAGGGGCGGGGCTAAAGGGGGGGCTTGCCGGGGCTCTAGGGGCCGTAGGGGGGAGGCTAAAAGGGGAATGGGCGAGGCAGAATCGTATATGGGCAGGGCTAAAGGGGGAAAGGCCGTGGCTGAAGGCGGAATGGGCGTGGCTAAAGGGGGAATGGGCGGGGCCAAGGGCGGGGTGGGCGGGGCTAAGGGCGGAGTGGGCGGGGCTAAAGCCGGAAGGGGCGGGGCTAAAGCCGGAAGGGGCGGGGCTAAAGGGGGGGCTTGCCGGGGCTCTAGGGGCCGTAGGGGGGAGGCTAAAAGGGGAATGGGCGAGGCAGAATCGTGTATGGGCAGGGCTAAAGGGGGAAAGGCCGTGGCTGAAGGCGGAATGGGCGTGGCTAAAGGGGGAATGGGCGGGGCCAAGAGCGGGGTGGGCGGGGCCAAGGGCGGGGTGGGCGGGGCTAAGGGCGGAGTGGGCGGGGCTAAAGCCGGAAGGGGCGGGGCTAAAGCCGGAAGGGGCGGGGCTAAGGGGGGGGCTTGCCGGGGCTCTAGGGGCCGTAGGGGGGAGGCTAAAAGGGGAATGGGCGAGGCAGAATCGTGTATGGGCAGGGCTAAAGGGGGAAAGGCCGTGGCTGAAGGCGGAATGGGCGTGGCTAAAGGGGGAATGGGCGGGGCCAAGGGCGGGGTGGGCGGGGCTAAGGGCGGAAGGGGCGGGGCTAAAGCCGGAAGGGGCGGGGCTAAGGGGGGGGGGGCTTGCCGGGGCTCTAGGGGCCGTAGGGGGGAGGCTAAAAGGGGAATGGGCGAGGCAGAATCGTGTATGGGCAGGGCTAAAGGGGGAAAGGCCGTGGCTGAAGGCGGAATGGGCGTGGCTAAAGGGGGAATGGGCGGGGCCAAGGGCGGGGTGGGCGGGGCCAAGGGCGGAGTGGGCGGGGCTAAAGCCGGAAGGGGCGGGGCTAAAGCCGGAAGGGGCGGGGCTAAAGGGGGGGGCTTGCCGGGGCTCTAGGGGCCGTAGGGGGGAGGCTAAAAGGGGAATGGGCGAGGCAGAATCGTGTATGGGCAGGGCTAAAGGGGGAAAGGCCGTGGCTGAAGGCGGAATGGGCGTGGCTAAAGGGGGAATGGGCGGGGCCAAGGGCGGGGTGGGCGGGGCCAAGGGCGGGGTGGGCGGGGCTAAGGGCGGAGTGGGCGGGGCTAAAGCCGGAAGGGGCGGGGCTAAAGGGGGGGCTTGCCGGGGCTCTAGGGGCCGTAGGGGGGAGGCTAAAAGGGGAATGGGCGAGGCAGAATCGTGTATGGGCAGGGCTAAAGGGGGAAAGGCCGTGGCTGAAGGCGGAATGGGCGTGGCTAAAGGGAAAATGGGCGGGGCCAAGGGCGGGGTGGGCGGGGCTAAGGGCGGAGTGGGAGGGGCTAAAGCCGGAAGGGGCGGGGCTAAAGCCGGAAGGGGCGGGGCTAAAGGGGGGGGGCTTGCCGGGGCTCTAGGGGCCGTAGGGGGGAGGCTAAAAGGGGAATGGGCGAGGCAGAATCGTGTATGGGCAGGGCTAAAGGGGGAAAGGCCGTGGCTGAAGGCGGAATGGGCGTGGCTAAAGGGGGAATGGGCGGGGCCAAGGGCGGGGTGGGCGGGGCCAAGGGCGGGGTGGGCGGGGCTACGGGCGGAGTGGGCGGGGCTAAAGCCGGAAGGGGCGGGGCTAAAGGGGGGGGCTTGCCGGGGCTCTAGGGGCCGTAGGGGGGAGGCTAAAAGGGGAATGGGCGAGGCAGAATCGTGTATGGGCAGGGCTAAAGGGGGAAAGGCCGTGGCTGAAGGCGGAATGGGCGTGGCTAAAGGGGGAATGGGCGGGGCCAAGGGCGAGGTGGGCGGGGCTAAGGGCGGAGTGGTCGGGGCTAAAGCCGGAAGGGGCGGGGCTAAAGGGGGGGGCTTGCCGGGGCTCTAGGGGCCGTAGGGGGGAGGCTAAAAGGGGAATGGGCGAGGCAGAATCGTGTATGGGCAGGGCTAAAGGGGGAAAGGCCGTGGCTGAAGGCGGAATGGGCGTGGCTAAAGGGAAAATGGGCGGGGCCAAGGGCGGGGTGGGCGGGGCTAAGGGCGGGGTGGGCGGGGCTAAAGCCGGAATAGGCGGGGCTAAAGCCGGAAGGGGCGGGGCTAAAGGGGGGGCTTGCCGGGGCTCTAGGGGCCGTAGGGGGGAGGCTAAAAGGGGAATGGGCGAGGCAGAATCGTATATGGGCAGGGCTAAAGGGGGAAAGGCCGTGGCTGAAGGCGGAATGGGCGTGGCTAAAGGGGGAATGGGCGGGGCCAAGGGCGGGGTGGGCGGGGCTAAGGGCGGGGTGGGCGGGGCTAAAGTCGGAAGGGGCGGGGCTAAAGCCGGAAGGGGCGGGGCTAAAGGGGGGGGCTTGCCGGGGCTCTAGGGGCCGTAGGGGGGAGGCTAAAAGGGGAATGGGCGAGGCAGAATCGTGTATGGGCAGGGCTAAAGGGGGAAAGGCCGTGGCTGAAGGCGGAATGGGCGTGGCTAAAGGGAAAATGGGCGGGGCCAAGGGCAGGGTGGGCGGGGCTAAGGGCGGAGTGGGCGGGGCTAAAGCCGGAGTGGGCGGGGCTAAAGGGGGGGGCTTGCCGGGGCTCTAGGGGCCGTAGGGGGGAGGCTAAAAGGGGAATGGGCGAGGCAGAATCGTGTATGGGCAGGGCTAAAGGGGGAAAGGCCGTGGCTGAAGGCGGAATGGGCGTGGCTAAAGGGAAAATGGGCGGGGCCAAGGGCGCGGTGGGCGGGGCTAAGGGCGGGGTGGGCGGGGCTAAAGCCGGAAGGGGCGGGGCTAGAGCCGGAAGGGGCGGGGCTAAAGGGGGGGCTTGCCGGGGCTCTAGGGGCCGTAGGGGGGAGGCTAAAAGGGGAATGGGCGAGGCAGAATCGTGTATGGGCAGGGCTAAAGGGGGAAAGGCCGTGGCTGAAGGCGGAATGGGCGTGGCTAAAGGGGGAATGGGCGGGGCCAAGGGCGGGGTGGGCGGGGCTAATGGCGGAGTGGGCGGGGCTAAAGCCGGAAGGGGCGGGGCTAAAGGGGGGGGCTTGCCGGGGCTCTAGGGGCCGTAGGGGGGAGGCTAAAAGGGGAATGGGCGAGGCAGAATCGTGAATGGGCAGGGCTAAAGGGGGAAAGGCCGTGGCTGAAGGCGGAATGGGCGTGGCTAAAGGGGATATGGGCGGGGCCAAGGGCGGGGTGGGCGGGGCTAAGGGCGGAGTGGGCGGGGCTAAAGCCGGAAGGGGCGGGGCTAAAGGGGGGGGCTTGCCGGGGCTCTAGGGGCCGTAGGGGGGAGGCTAAAAGGGGAATGGGCGAGGCAGAATCGTGTATGGGCAGGGCTAAAGGGGGAAAGGCCGTGGCTGAAGGCGGAATGGGCGTGGCTAAAGGGAAAATGGGCGGGGCCAAGGGCGGGGTGGGCGGGTCTAAGGGCGGAGTGGGCGGGGCTAAAGCCGGAAGGGGCGGGGCTAAAGCCGGAAGGGGCGGGGCTAAAGGGGGGGGGGGGCTTGCCGGGGCTCTAGGGGCCGTAGGGGGGAGGCTAAAAGGGGAATGGGCGAGGCAGAATCGTGTATGGGCAGGGCTAAAGGGGGAAAGGCCGTGGCTGAAGGCGGAATGGGCGTGGCTAAAGGGGGAATGGGCGGGTCCAAGGGCGGGGTGGGCGGGGCTAAGGGCGGAGTGGGCGGGGCTAAAGCCGGAAGGGGCGGGGCTAAAGGGGGGGGCTTGCCGGGGCTCTAGGGGCCGTAGGGGGGAGGCTAAAAGGGGAATGGGCGAGGCAGAATCGTGTATAGGCAGGGCTAAAGGGGGAAAGGCCGTGGCTGAAGGCGGAATGGGCGTGGCTAAAGGGGGAATGGGCGGGGCCAAGGGCGGGGTGGGCGGGGCTAAGGGCGGAGTGGGCGGGGCTAAAGCCGGAAGGGGCGGGGCCAAAGGGGGGGGCTTGCCGGGGCTCTAGGGGCCATAGGGGGGAGGCTAAAAGGGGAATGGGCGAGGCAGAATCGTGTATGGGCAGGGCTAAAGGGGGAAAGGCCGTGGCTGAAGGCGGAATGGGCGTGGCTAAAGGGGGAATGGGCGGGGCCAAGGGCGGGGTGGGCGGGGCTAAGGGCGGAGTGGGCGGGGCTAAAGCCGGAGTGGGCGGGGCTAAAGCCGGAAGGGGCGGGGCTAAGGGGGGGGGGCTTGCCGGGGCTCTAGGGGCCGTAGGGGGGAGGCTAAAAGGGGAATGGGCGAGGCAGAATCGTATATGGGCAGGGCTAAAGGGGGAAAGGCCGTGGCTGAAGGCGGAATGGGCGTGGCTAAAGGAAAAATGGGCGGGGCCAAGGGCGGGGTGGGCGGGGCTAAGGGCGGAGGGGGCGGGGCTAAAGCCGGAAGGGGCGGGGCTAAAGCCGGAAGGGGCGGGGCTAAGGGGGGGGGGGCTTGCCGGGGCTCTAGGGGCCGTAGGGGGGAGGCTAAAAGGGGAATGGGCGAGGCAGAATCGTGTATGGGCAGGGCTTAAGGGGGAAAGGCCGTGGCTGAAGGCGGAATGGGCGTGGCTAAAGGGGGAATGGGCGGGGCCAAGGGCGGGGTGGGCGAGGCTAAAGCCGGAAGGGGCGGGGCTAAAGCCGGAAGGGGCGGGGCTAAAGGGGGGGGCTTGCCGGGGCTCTAGGGGCCGTAGGGGGGAGGCTAAAAGGGGAATGGGCGAGGCAGAATCGTGTATGGGCAGGGCTAAAGGGGGAAAGGCCGTGGCTGAAGGCGGAATGGGCGTGGCTAAAGGGGGAATGGGCGGGGCCAAGGGCGGAGTGGGCGGGGCCAAGGGCGGAGTGGGCGGGGCTAAAGCCGGAAGGGGCGGGGCTAAAGCCGGAAGGGGCGGGGCTAAAGGGGGGGCTTGCCGGGGCTCTAGGGGCCGTAGGGGGGAGGCTAAAAGGGGAATGGGCGAGGCAGAATCGTGTATGGGCAGGGCTAAAGGGGGAAAGGCCGTGGCTGAAGGCGGAATGGGCGTGGCTAAAGGGAAAATGGGCGGGGCCAAGGGCGGGGTGGGCGGGGCTAAGGGCGGAGTGGGAGGGGCTAAAGACGGAAGGGGCGGGGCTAAAGCCGGAAGGGGCGGGGCTAAAGGGGGGGGGCTTGCCGGGGCTCTAGGGGCCGTAGGGGGGAGGCTAAAAGGGGAATGGGCGAGGCAGAATCGTGTATGGGCAGGGCTAAAGGGGGAAAGGCCGTGGCTGAAAGCGGAATGGGCGTGGCTAAAGGGGGAATGGGCGGGTCCAAGGGCGGGGTGGGCGGGGCTAAGGGCGGAGTGGGCGGGGCTAAAGCCGGAAGGGGCGGGGCTAAAGGGGGGGGGCTTGCCGGGGCTCTAGGGGCCGTAGGGGGGAGGCTAAAAGGGGAATGGGCGAGGCAGAATCGTGTATGGGCAGGGCTAAAGGGGGAAAGGCCGTGGCTGAAGGCGGAATGGGCGTGGCTAAAGGGGGAATGGGCGGGGCCAAGGGCGGGGTGGGCGGGGCTAAGGGCGGAGTGGGCGGGGCTAAATCCGGAAGGGGCGGGGCTAAAGGGGGGGCTTGCCGGGGCTCTAGGGGCCGTAGGGGGGAGGCTAAAGGGGAATGGGCGAGGCAGAATCGTGTATGGGCAGGGCTAAAGGGGGAAAGGCCGTGGCTAAAGGCGGAATGGGCGTGGCTAAAGGAAAAATGGGCGGGGCCAAGGGCGGGGTGGGAGGGGCCAAGGGCGGAGTGGGCGGGGCTAAGGGCGGAGTGGGCGGGGCTAAAGCCGGAAGGGGCGGGGCTAAAGGGGGGGGCTTGCCGGGGCTCTAGGGGCCGTAGGGGGGAGGCTAAAAGGGGAATGGGCGAGGCAGAATCGTGTATGGGCAGGGCTAAAGGGGGAAAGGCCGTGGCTGAAGGCGGAATGGGCGTGGCTAAAGGGAAAATGGGCGGGGCCAAGGGCGGGGTGGGCGGGGCTAAAGGCGGGGTGGGCGGGGCTAAAACCGGAAAAGGCGGGGCTAAAGCCGGAAGGGGCGGGGCTAAATGGGGGGCTTGCCGGGGCTCTAGGGGCCGTAGGGGGGAGGCTAAAAGGGGAATGGGCGAGGCAGAATCGTGTATGGGCAGGGCTAAAGGGGGAAAGGCCGTGGCTGAAGGCGGAATGGGCGTGGCTAAAGGGGGAATGGGCGGGGCCAAGGGCGGGGTGGGCGGGGCTAAGGGCGGAGTGGGCGGGGCTAAAGCCGGAGTGGGCGGGGCTAAAGCCGGAAGGGGCGGGGCTAAAGGGGGGGGCTTGCCGGGGCTCTAGGGGCCGTAGGGGGGAGGCTAAAAGGGGAATGGGCGAGGCAGAATCGTGTATGGGCAGGGCTAAAGGGGGAAAGGCCGTGGCTGAAGGCGGAATGGGCGTGGCTAAAGGGGGAATGGGCGGGGCCAAGGGCGGGGTGGGCGGGGCTAAGGGCGGAGTGGCCGGGGCTAAAGCCGGAACGGGCGGGGCTAAAGGTGGGGGGCTTGCCGGGGCTCTAGGGGCCGTAGGGGGGAGGCTAAAAGGGGAATGGGCGAGGCAGAATCGTGTATGGGCAGGGCTAAAGGGGGAAAGGCCGTGGCTGAAGGCGGAATGGGCGTGGTTAAAGGGAAAATGGGCGGGGCCAAGGGCGCGGTGGGCATGGCTAAGGGCGGAGTGGGCGGGGCTAAAGCCGGAGTGGGCGGGGCTAAAGCCGGAAGGGGCGGGGCTAAAGGGGGGGCTTGCCGGGGCTCTAGGGGCCGTAGGGGGGAGGCTAAAAGGGGAATGGGCAAGGCAGAATCGTGTATGGGCAGGGCTAAAGGGGGAAAGGCCGTGGCTGAAGGCGGAATGGGCGTGGCTAAAGGGAAAATGGGCGGGGCCAAGGGCGGGGTGGGCGGGGCTAAGGGCGGAGTGGGCGGGTCTAAAGCCGGAAGGGGCGGGGCTAAAGCCGGAAGGGGCGGGGCTAAAGGGGGGGGGGCTTGCCGGGGCTCTAGGGGCCGTAGGGGGGAGGCTAAAAGGGGAATGGGCGAGGCAAAATCGTGTATGGGCAGGGCTAAAGGGGGAAAGGCCGTGGCTGAAGGCGGAATGGGCGTGGCTAAAGGGGGAATGGGCGGGGCCAAGGGCGGGGTGGGCGGGGCTAAGGGCGGGGTGGGCGGGGCTAAAGCCGGAGTGGGCGAGGCTAAAGCCGGAAGGGGCGGGGCTAAATGGGGGGCTTGCCGGGGCTCTAGGGGCCGTAGGGGGGAGGCTAAAAGGGGAATGGGCGAGGCAGAATCGTGTATGGGCAGGGCTAAAGGGGGAAAGGCCGTGGCTGAAGGCGGAATGGGCGTGGCTAAAGGGGGAATGGGCGGGGCCAAGGGCGGGGTGGGCGGGGCTAAGGGCGGAGTGGGCGGGGCTAAAGCCGGAAGGGGCGGGGCCAAAGGGGGGGGCTTGCCGGGGCTCTAGGGGCCGTAGGGGGGAGGCTAAAAGGGGAATGGGCGAGGCAGAATCATGTATGGGCAGGGCTAAAGGGGGAAAGGCCGTGGCTGAAGGCGGAATGGGCGTGGCTAAAGGGGGAATGGGCGGGGCCAAGGGCGGGGTGGGCGGGGCTAAGGGCGGAGTGGGCGGGGCTAAAGCCGGAAGGGGCGGGGCTAAAGGGGGGGGGCTTGCCGGGGCTCTAGGGGCCGTAGGGGGGAGGCTAAAAGGGGAATGGGCGAGGCAGAATCGTGTATGGGCAGGGCTAAAGGGGGAAAGGCCGTGGCTGAAGGCGGAATGGGCGTGGCTAAAGGGGGAATGGGCGGGGCCAAGGGCGGGGTGGGCGGGGCTAAGGGCGGGGTGGGCGGGGCTAAAGCCGGAGTGGGCGAGGCTAAAGCCGGAAGGGGCGGGGCTAAATGGGGGGCTTGCCGGGGCTCTAGGGGCCGTAGGGGGGAGGCTAAAAGGGGAATGGGCGAGGCAGAATCGTGTATGGGCAGGGCTAAAGGGGGAAAGGCCGTGGCTGAAGGCGGAATGGGCGTGGCTAAAGGGGGAATGGGCGGGGCCAAGGGCGGGGTGGGCGGGGCTAAGGGCGGAGTGGGCGGGGCTAAAGCCGGAAGGGGCGGGGCCAAAGGGGGGGGCTTGCCGGGGCTCTAGGGGCCGTAGGGGGGAGGCTAAAAGGGGAATGGGCGAGGCAGAATCATGTATGGGCAGGGCTAAAGGGGGAAAGGCCGTGGCTGAAGGCGGAATGGGCGTGGCTAAAGGGGGAATGGGCGGGGCCAAGGGCGGGGTGGGCGGGGCTAAGGGCGGAGTGGGCGGGGCTAAAGCCGGAAGGGGCGGGGCTAAAGGGGGGGGGCTTGCCGGGGCTCTAGGGGCCGTAGGGGGGAGGCTAAAAGGGGAATGGGCGAGGCAGAATCGTGTATGGGCAGGGCTAAAGGGGGAAAGGCCGTGGCTGAAGGCGGAATGGGCGTGGCTAAAGGGGGAATGGGCGGGGCCAAGGGCGCGGTGGGCGGGGCTAAGGGCGGAGTGGGCGGGGCTAAAGCCGGAAGGGGCGGGGCTAAAGCCGGAAGGGGCGGGGCTAAAGGGGGGGGGCTTGCCGGGGCTCTAGGGGCCGTAGGGGGGAGGCTAAAAGGGGAATGGGCGAGGCAGAATCGTGTATAGGCAGGGCTAAAGGGGGAAAGGCCGTGGCTGAAGGCGGAATGGGCGTGGCTAAAGGGGGAATGGGCGGGGCCAAGGGCGGGGTGGGCGGGGCTAAGGGCGGAGTGGGCGGGGCTAAAGCCGGAAGGGGCGGGGCCAAAGGGGGGGGCTTGCCGGGGCTCTAGGGGCCGTAGGGGGGAGGCTAAAAGGGGAATGGGCGAGGCAGAATCGTGTATGGGCAGGGCTAAAGGGGGAAAGGCCGTGGCTGAAGGCGAAATGGGCGTGGCTAAAGGGGGAATGGGCGGGGCCAAGGGCGGGGTGGGCGGGGCTAAAGCCGGAAGGGGCGGGGCTAAAGCCGGAAGGGGCGGGGCTAAAGCCGGAAGGGGCGGGGCTAAGGGGGGGGGGCTTGCCGGGGCTCTAGGGGCCGTAGGGGGGAGGCTAAAAGGGGAATGGGCGAGGCAGAATCGTGTATGGGCAGGGCTAAAGGGGGAAAGGCCGTGGCTGAAGGCGGAATGGGCGTGGCTAAAGGAAAAATGGGCGGGGCCAAGGGCGGGGTGGGCGGGGCTAAGGGCGGAGGGGGCGGGGCTAAAGCCGGAAGGGGCGGGGCTAAAGCCGGAAGGGGCGGGGCTAAAGGGGGGGGGGCTTGCCGGGGCTCTAGGGGCCGTAGGGGGGAGGCTAAAAGGGGAATGGGCGAGGCAGAATCGTGTATGGGCAGGGCTAAAGGGGGAAAGGCCGTGGCTGAAGGCGGAATGGGCGTGGCTAAAGGGGGAATGGGCGGAGCCAAGGGCGGGGTGGGCGGGGCTAAGGGCGGAGTGGGCGGGGCTAAAGCCGGAAGGGGCGGGGCTAAAGGGGGGGGCTTGCCGGGGCTCTAGGGGCCGTAGGGGGGAGGCTAAAAGGGGAATGGGCGAGGCAGAATCGTGTATGGGCAGGGCTAAAGGGGGAAAGGCCGTGGCTGAAGGCGGAATGGGCGTGGCTAAAGGGGGAATGGGCGGGGCCAAGGGCGGGGTGGGCGTGGCTAAGGGCGGAGTGGGCGGGGCTAAACCCGGAAGGGGCGGGGCTAAACCCGGAAGGGGCGGGGCTAAAGGGGGGGCTTGCCGGGGCTCTAGGGGCCGTAGGGGGGAGGCTAAAAGGGGAATGGGCGAGGCAGAATCGTGTATGGGCAGGGCTAAAGGGGGAAAGGCCGTGGCTGAAGGCGGAATGGGCGTGGCTAAAAAGGGAATGGGCGGGGCCAAGGGCGGGGTGGGCGGGGCTAAGGGCGGAGTGGGCGGGGCTAAAGCCGGAAGGGGCGGGGCCAAAGGGGGGTGCTTGCCGGGGCTCTAGGGGCCGTAGGGGGGAGGCTAAAAGGGGAATGGGCGAGGCAGAATCATGTATGGGCAGGGCTAAAGGGGGAAAGGCCGTGGCTGAAGGCGGAATGGGCGTGGCTAAAGGGGGAATGGGCGGGGCCAAGGGCGGGGTGGGCGGGGCTAAGGGCGGAGTGGGCGGGGCTAAAGCCGGAAGGGGCGGGGCTAAAGGGGGGGGGCTTGCCGGGGCTCTAGGGGCCGTAGGGGGGAGGCTAAAAGGGGAATGGGCGAGGCAGAATCGTGTATGGGCAGGGCTAAAGGGGGAAAGGCCGTGGCTGAAGGCGGAATGGGCGTGGTTAAATGGAAAATGGGCGGGGCCAAGGGCGGGGTGGGCGGGGCTAAGGGCGGAGTGGGCGGGGCTAAAGCCGGAAGGGGCGATGCTAAAGCCGGAAGGGGCGGGGCTAAAGGGGGGGGGGGCTTGCCGGGGCTCTAGGGGCCGTAGGGGGGAGGCTAAAAGGGGAATGGGCGAGGCAAAATCGTGTATGGGCAGGGCTAAAGGGGGAAAGGCCGTGGCTGAAGGCGGAATGGGCGTGGCTAAAGGAGGAATGGGCGGGGCCAAGGGCGGGGTGGGCGGGGCCAAGGGCGGGGTGGGCGGGGCTAAAGCCGGAAGGGGCGGGGCTAAAGCCGGAAGGGGCGGGGCTAAAGCCGGAAGGGGCGGGGCTAAAGGGGGGGGGGGCTTGCCGGGGCTCTAGGGGCCGTAGGGGGGAGGCTAAAAGGGGAATGGGCGAGGCAGAATCGTGTATGGGCAGGGCTAAAGGGGGAAAGGCCGTGGCTGAAGGCGGAATGGGCGTGGCTAAAGGGGGAATGGGCGGGGCCAAGGGCGGGGTGGGCGGGGCTAAGGGCGGAGTGGGCGGGGCTAAAGCCGGAAGGGGCGGGGCTAAAGGGGGGGGCTTGCCGGGGCTCTAGGGGCCGTAGGGGGGAGGCTAAAAGGGGAATGGGCGAGGCAGAATCCTGTATGGGCAGGGCTAAAGGGGGAAAGGCCGTGGCTGAAGGCGGAATGGGCGTGGCTAAAGGGAAAATGGGCGGGGCCAAGGGCGGGGTGGGCGGGGCTAAGGGCGGAGTGGGCGGGGCTAAAGCCGGAGTGGGCGGGGCTAAAGCCGGAAGGGGCGGGGCTAAATGGGGGGGGCTTGCCGGGGCTCTAGGGGCCGTAGGGGGGAGGCTAAAAGGGGAATGGGCGAGGCAGAATCGTGTATGGGCAGGGCTAAAGGGGGAAAGGCCGTGGCTGAAGGCGGAATGGGCGTGGCTAAAGGGGGAATGGGCGGGGCCAAGGGCGGGGTGGGCGGGGCTAAGGGCGGAGTGGGCGGGGCTAAAGCCGGAAGGGGCGGGGCTAAAGGGGGGGGCTTGCCGCGGCTCTAGGGGCCGTAGGGGGGAGGCTAAAAGGGGAATGGGCGAGGCAGAATCGTGTATGGGCAGGGCTAAAGGGGGACAGGCCGTGGCTGAAGGCGGAATGGGCGTGGCTAAAGGGGGAATGGGCGGGGCCAAGGGCGCGGTGGGCGGGGCTAAGGGCGGAGTGGGCGGGGCTAAAGCCGGAGTGGGCGGGGCTAAAGCCGGAAGGGGCGGGGCTAAAGGGGGGGCTTGCCGGGGCTCTAGGGGCCGTAGGGGGGAGGCTAAAAGGGGAATGGGCGAGGCAGAATCGTGTATGGGCAGGGCTAAAGGGGGAAAGGCCGTGGCTGAAGGCGGAATGGGCGTGGCTAAAGGGAAAATGGGCGGGGCCAAGGGCGGGGTGGGCGGGGCTAAGGGCGGAGTGGGCGGGGCTAAAGCCGGAAGGGGCGGGGCGAAAGCCGGAAGGGGCGGGGCTAAAGGGGGGGGGGCTTGCCGGGGCTCTAGGGGCCGTAGGGGGGAGGCTAAAAGGGGAATGGGCGAGGCAGAATCATGTATGGGCAGGGCTAAAGGGGGAAAGGCCGTGGCTGAAGGCGGAATGGGCGTGGCTAAAGGGGAATGGGCGGGGCCAAGGGCGGGGTGGGCGGGGCTAAGGGCGGAGTGGGCGGGGCTAAAGCCGGAAGGGGCGGGGCTAAAGCCGGAAGGGGCGGGGCTAAAGGGGGGGCTTGCCGGGGCTCTAGGGGCCGTAGGGGGGAGGCTAAAAGGGGAATGGGCGAGGCAGAATCGTGTATAGGCAGGGCTAAAGGGGGAAAGGCCGTGGCTGAAGGCGGAATGGGCGTGGCTAAAGGGGGAATGGGCGGGGCCAAGGGCGGGGTGGGCGGTGCTAAGGGCGGAGTGGGCGGGGCTAAAGCCGGAAGGGGCGGGGCTAAAGGGGGGGGCTTGCCGGGGCTCTAGGGGCCGTAGGGGGGAGGCTAAAAGGGGAATGGGCGAGGCAGAATCGTGTATGGGCAGGGCTAAAGGGGGAAAGGCCGTGGCTGAAGGCGGAATGGGCGTGGCTAAAGGGGGAATGGGCGGGGCCAAGGGCGGGGTGGGCGGGGCTAAGGGCGGAGTGGTCGGGGCTAAAGCCGGAAGGGGCGGGGCTAAAGGGGGGGGCTTGCCGGGGCTCTAGGGGCCGTAGGGGGGAGGCTAAAAGGGGAATGGGCGAGGCAGAATCGTGTATGGGCAGGGCTAAAGGGGGAAAGGCCGTGGCTGAAGGCGGAATGGGCGTGGCTAAAGGGAAAATGGGCGGGGCCAAGGGCGGGGTGGGCGGGGCTAAGGGCGGGGTGGGCGGGGCTAAAGCCGGAATGGGCGGGGCTAAAGCCGGAAGGGGCGGGGCTAAAGGGGGGGCTTGCCGGGGCTCTAGGGGCCGTAGGGGGGAGGCTAAAAGGGGAATGGGCGAGGCAGAATCGTATATGGGCAGGGCTAAAGGGGGAAAGGCCGTGGCTGAAGGCGGAATGGGCGTGGCTAAAGGGGGAATGGGCGGGGCCAAAGGCGGGGTGGGCGGGGCTAATGGCGGAGTGGGCGGGGCTAAAGCCGGAAGGGGCGGGGCTAAAGCCGGAAGGGGCGGGGCTAAAGGGGGGGGCTTGCCGGGGCTCTAGGGGCCGTAGGGGGGAGGCTAAAAGGGGAATGGGCGAGGCAGAATCGTATATGGGCAGGGCTAAAGGGGGAAAGGCCGTGGCTGAAGGCGGAATGGGCGTGGCTAAAGGGGGAATGGGCGGGGCCAAGGGCGGGGTGGGCGGGGCTAAGGGCGGGGTGGGCGGGGCTAAAGTCGGAAGGGGCGGGGCTAAAGCCGGAAGGGGCGGGGCTAAAGGGGGGGGCTTGCCGGGGCTCTAGGGGCCGTAGGGGGGAGGCTAAAAGGGGAATGGGCGAGGCAGAATCGTGTATGGGCAGGGCTAAAGGGGGAAAGGCCGTGGCTGAAGGCGGAATGGGCGTGGCTAAAGGGAAAATGGGCGGGGCCAAGGGCAGGGTGGGCGGGGCTAAGGGCGGAGTGGGCGGGGCTAAAGCCGGAAGGGGCGGGGCTAAAGGGGGGGGCTTGCCGGGGCTCTAGGGGCCGTAGGGGGGAGGCTAAAAGGGGAATGGGCGAGGCAGAATCGTGTATGGGCAGGGCTAAAGGGGGAAAGGCCGTGGCTGAAGGCGGAATGGGCGTGGCTAAAGGGAAAATGGGCGGGGCCAAGGGCGCGGTGGGCGGGGCTAAGGGCGGGGTGGGCGGGGCTAAAGCCGGAAGGGGCGGGGCTAAAGCCGGAAGGGGCGGGGCTAAAGGGGGGGCTTGCCGGGGCTCTAGGGGCCGTAGGGGGGAGGCTAAAAGGGGAATGGGCGAGGCAGAATCGTGTATGGGCAGGGCTAAAGGGGGAAAGGCCGTGGCTGAAGGCGGAATGGGCGTGGCTAAAGGGGGAATGGGCGGGGCCAAGGGCGGGGTGGGCGGGGCTAAGGGCGGAGTGGGCGGGGCTAAAGCCGGAAGGGGCGGGGCTAAAGGGGGGGGCTTGCCGGGGCTCTAGGGGCCGTAGGGGGGAGGCTAAAAGGGGAATGGGCGAGGCAGAATCGTGTATAGGCAGGGCTAAAGGGGGAAAGGCCGTGGCTGAAGGCGGAATGGGCGTGGCTAAAGGGGGAATGGGCGGGGCCAAGGGCGGGGTGGGCGGGGCTAAGGGCGGAGTGGGCGGGGCTAAAGCCGGAAGGGGCGGGGCCAAAGGGGGGGGCTTGCCGGGGCTCTAGGGGCCGTAGGGGGGAGGCTAAAAGGGGAATGGGCGAGGCAGAATCGTGTATGGGCAGGGCTAAAGGGGGAAAGGCCGTGGCTGAAGGCGGAATGGGCGTGGCTAAAGGGGGAATGGGCGGCGCCAAGGGCGGGGTGGGCGGGGCTGAAGCCGGAAGGGGCGGGGCTAAAGCCGGAAGGGGCGGGGCTAAAGGGGGGGGCTTGCCGGGGCTCTAGGGGCCGTAGGGGGGAGGCTAAAAGGGGAATGGGCGAGGCAGAATCGTGTATGGGCAGGGCTAAAGGGGGAAAGGCCGTGGCTGAAGGCGGAATGGGCGTGGCTAAAGGGGGAATGGGCGGGTCCAAGGGCGGGGTGGGCGGGGCTAAGGGCGGAGTGGGCGGGGCTAAAGCCGGAAGGGGCGGGGCTAAAGGGGGGGGCTTGCCGGGGCTCTAGGGGCCGTAGGGGGGAGGCTAAAAGGGGAATGGGCGAGGCAGAATCGTGTATGGGCAGGGCTAAAGGGGGAAAGGCCGTGGCTGAAGGCGGAATGGGCGTGGCTAAAGGGAAAATGGGCGGGGCCAAGGGCGGGGTGGGCGGGGCTAAGGGCGGGGTGGGCGGGGCTAAAGCCGGAATAGGCGGGGCTAAAGCCGGAAGGGGCGGGGCTAAAGGGGGGGCTTGCCGGGGCTCTAGGGGCCGTAGGAGGGAGGCTAAAAGGGGAATGGGCGAGGCAGAATCGTATATGGGCAGGGCTAAAGGGGGAAAGGCCGTGGCTGAAGGCGGAATGGGCGTGGCTAAAGGGGGAATGGGCGGGGCCAAGGGCGGGGTGGGCGGGGCTAATGGCGGAGTGGGCGGGGCTAAAGCCGGAAGGGGCGGGGCTAAAGCCGGAAGGGGCGGGGCTAAAGGGGGGGGCTTGCCGGGGCTCTAGGGGCCGTAGGGGGGAGGCTAAAAGGGGAATGGGCGAGGCAGAATCGTATATGGGCAGGGCTAAAGGGGGAAAGGCCGTGGCTGAAGGCGGAATGGGCGTGGCTAAAGGGGGAATGGGCGGGGCCAAGGGCGGGGTGGGCGGGGCTAAGGGCGGGGTGGGCGGGGCTAAAGTCGGAAGGGGCGGGGCTAAAGCCGGAAGGGGCGGGGCTAAAGGGGGGGGGGCTTGCCGGGGCTCTAGGGGCCGTAGGGGGGAGGCTAAAAGGGGAATGGGCGAGGCAGAATCGTGTATGGACAGGGCTAAAGGGGGAAAGGCCGTGGCTGAAGGCGGAATGGGCGTGGCTAAAGGGAAAATGGGCGGGGCCAAGGGCGCGGTGGGCGGGGCTAAGGGCGGAGTGGGCGGGGCTAAAGCCGGAAGGGGCGGGGCTAAAGCCGGAAGGGGCGGGGCTAAAGGGGGGGCTTGCCGGGGCTCTAGGGGCCGTAGGGGGGAGGCTAAAAGGGGAATGGGCGAGGCAGAATCGTGTATAGGCAGGGCTAAAGGGGGAAAGGCCGTGGCTGAAGGCGGAATGGGCGTGGCTAAAGGGGGAATGGGCGGGGCCAAGGGCGGGGTGGGCGGTGCTAAGGGCGGAGTGGGCGGGGCTAAAGCCGGAAGGGGCGGGGCTAAAGGGGGGGGGCTTGCCGGGGCTCTAGGGGCCGTAGGGGGGAGGCTAAAAGGGGAATGGGCGAGGCAGAATCGTGTATGGGCAGGGCTAAAGGGGGAAAGGCCGTGGCTGAAGGCGGAATGGGCGTGGCTAAAGGGGGAATGGGCGGGGCCAAGGGCGGGGTGGGCGGGGCTAAGGGCGGAGTGGTCGGGGCTAAAGCCGGAAGGGGCGGGGCTAAAGGGGGGGGCTTGCCGGGGCTCTAGGGGCCGTAGGGGGGAGGCTAAAAGGGGAATGGGCGAGGCAGAATCGTGTATGGGCAGGGCTAAAGGGGGAAAGGCCGTGGCTGAAGGCGGAATGGGCGTGGCTAAAGGGAAAATGGGCGGGGCCAAGGGCGGGTGGGCGGGGCTAAGGGCGGGGTGGGCGGGGCTAAAGCCGGAATGGGCGGGGCTAAAGCCGGAAGGGGCGGGGCTAAAGGGGGGGCTTGCCGGGGCTCTAGGGGCCGTAGGGGGGAGGCTAAAAGGGGAATGGGCGAGGCAGAATCGTATATGGGCAGGGCTAAAGGGGGAAAGGCCGTGGCTGAAGGCGGAATGGGCGTGGCTAAAGGGGGAATGGGCGGGGCCAAGGGCGGGGTGGGCGGGGCTAAGGGGCGGGGTGGGCGGGGCTAAAGTCGGAAGGGGCGGGGCTAAAGCCGGAAGGGGCGGGGCTAAAGGGGGGGGCTTGCCGGGGCTCTAGGGGCCGTAGGGGGGAGGCTAAAAGGGGAATGGGCGAGGCAGAATCGTGTATGGGCAGGGCTAAAGGGGGAAAGGCCGTGGCTGAAGGCGGAATGGGCGTGGCTAAAGGGAAAATGGGCGGGGCCAAGGGCAGGGTGGGCGGGGCTAAGGGCGGAGTGGGCGGGGCTAAGCCGGAAGGGGCGGGGCTAAAGGGGGGGGCTTGCCGGGGCTCTAGGGGCCGTAGGGGGGAGGCTAAAAGGGGAATGGGCGAGGCAGAATCGTGTATAGGCAGGGCTAAAGGGGGAAAGGCCGTGGCTGAAGGCGGAATGGGCGTGGCTAAAGGGGGAATGGGCGGGGCCAAGGGCGGGGTGGGCGGGGCTAAGGGCGGAGTGGGCGGGGCTAAAGCCGGAAGGGGCGGGGCCAAAGGGGGGGGCTTGCCGGGGCTCTAGGGGCCGTAGGGGGGAGGCTAAAAGGGGAATGGGCGAGGCAGAATCGTGTATGGGCAGGGCTAAAGGGGGAAAGGCCGTGGCTGAAGGCGGAATGGGCGTGGCTAAAGGGGGAATGGGCGGCGCCAAGGGCGGGGTGGGCGGGGCTGAAGCCGGAAGGGGCGGGGCTAAAGCCGGAAGGGGCGGGGCTAAAGGGGGGGGCTTGCCGGGGCTCTAGGGGCCGTAGGGGGGAGGCTAAAAGGGGAATGGGCGAGGCAGAATCGTGTATGGGCAGGGCTAAAGGGGGAAAGGCCGTGGCTGAAGGCGGAATGGGCGTGGCTAAAGGGGGAATGGGCGGGGCCAAGGGCGGGGTGGGCGGGGCTAAGGGCGGAGTGGGCGGGGCTAAAGCCGGAAGGGGCGGGGCTAAAGGGGGGGGCTTGCCGGGGCTCTAGGGGCCGTAGGGGGGAGGCTAAAAGGGGAATGGGCGAGGCAGAATCGTGTATGGGCAGGGCTAAAGGGGGAAAGGCCGTGGCTGAAGGCGGAATGGGCGTGGCTAAAGGGAAAATGGGCGGGGCCAAGGGCGGGGTGGGCGGGGCTAAGGGCGGGGTGGGCGGGGCTAAAGCCGGAATAGGCGGGGCTAAAGCCGGAAGGGGCGGGGCTAAAGGGGGGGCTTGCCGGGGCTCTAGGGGCCGTAGGGGGGAGGCTAAAAGGGGAATGGGCGAGGCAGAATCGTATATGGGCAGGGCTAAAGGGGGAAAGGCCGTGGCTGAAGGCGGAATGGGCGTGGCTAAAGGGGGAATGGGCGGGGCCAAGGGCGGGGTGGGCGGGGCTAATGGCGGAGTGGGCGGGGCTAAAGCCGGAAGGGGCGGGGCTAAAGCCGGAAGGGGCGGGGCTAAAGGGGGGGGCTTGCCGGGGCTCTAGGGGCCGTAGGGGGGAGGCTAAAAGGGGAATGGGCGAGGCAGAATCGTATATGGGCAGGGCTAAAGGGGGAAAGGCCGTGGCTGAAGGCGGAATGGGCGTGGCTAAAGGGGGAATGGGCGGGGCCAAGGGCGGGGTGGGCGGGGCTAAGGGCGGGGTGGGCGGGGCTAAAGTCGGAAGGGGCGGGGCTAAAGCCGGAAGGGGCGGGGCTAAAGGGGGGGGCTTGCCGGGGCTCTAGGGGCCGTAGGGGGGAGGCTAAAAGGGGAATGGGCGAGGCAGAATCGTGTATGGGCAGGGCTAAAGGGGGAAAGGCCGTGGCTGAAGGCGGAATGGGCGTGGCTAAAGGGAAAATGGGCGGGGCCAAGGGCAGGGTGGGCGGGGCTAAGGGCGGAGTGGGCGGGGCTAAAGCCGGAAGGGGCGGGGCTAAAGGGGGGGGCTTGCCGGGGCTCTAGGGGCCGTAGGGGGGAGGCTAAAAGGGGAATGGGCGAGGCAGAATCGTGTATGGGCAGGGCTAAAGGGGGAAAGGCCGTGGCTGAAGGCGGAATGGGCGTGGCTAAAGGGAAAATGGGCGGGGCCAAGGGCGCGGTGGGCGGGGCTAAGGGCGGTGTGGGCGGGGCTAAAGCCGGAAGGGGCGGGGCTAAAGCCGGAAGGGGCGGGGCTAAAGGGGGGGCTTGCCGGGGCTCTAGGGGCCGTAGGGGGGAGGCTAAAAGGGGAATGGGCGAGGCAGAATCGTATATGGGCAGGGCTAAAGGGGGAAAGGCCGTGGCTGAAGGCGGAATGGGCGTGGCTAAAGGGGGAATGGGCGGGGCCAAAGGCGGGGTGGGCGGGGCTAATGGCGGAGTGGGCGGGGCTAAAGCCGGAAGGGGCGGGGCTAAAGCCGGAAGGGGCGGGGCTAAAGGGGGGGGCTTGCCGGGGCTCTAGGGGCCGTAGGGGGGAGGCTAAAAGGGGAATGGGCGAGGCAGAATCGTATATGGGCAGGGCTAAAGGGGGAAAGGCCGTGGCTGAAGGCGGAATGGGCGTGGCTAAAGGGGGAATGGGCGGGGCCAAGGGCGGGGTGGGCGGGGCCAAGGGCGGGGTGGGCGGGGCTAAAGTCGGAAGGGGCGGGGCTAAAGCCGGAAGGGGCGGGGCTAAAGGGGGGGGCTTGCCGGGGCTCTAGGGGCCGTAGGGGGGAGGCTAAAAGGGGAATGGGCGAGGCAGAATCGTGTATGGGCAGGGCTAAAGGGGGAAAGGCCGTGGCTGAAGGCGGAATGGGCGTGGCTAAAGGGAAAATGGGCGGGGCCAAGGGCAGGGTGGGCGGGGCTAAGGGCGGAGTGGGCGGGGCTAAAGCCGGAAGGGGCGGGGCTAAAGGGGGGGGCTTGCCGGGGCTCTAGGGGCCGTAGGGGGGAGGCTAAAAGGGGAATGGGCGAGGCAGAATCGTGTATGGGCAGGGCTAAAGGGGGAAAGGCCGTGGCTGAAGGCGGAATGGGCGTGGCTAAAGGGAAAATGGGCGGGGCCAAGGGCGCGGTGGGCGGGGCTAAGGGCGGTGTGGGCGGGGCTAAAGCCGGAAGGGGCGGGGCTAAAGCCGGAAGGGGCGGGGCTAAAGGGGGGGCTTGCCGGGGCTCTAGGGGCCGTAGGGGGGAGGCTAAAAGGGGAATGGGCGAGGCAGAATCGTGTATGGGCAGGGCTAAAGGGGGAAAGGCCGTGGCTGAAGGCGGAATGGGCGTGGCTAAAGGGGGAATGGGCGGGGCCAAGGGCGGGGTGGGCGGGGCTAATGGCGGAGTGGGCGGGGCTAAAGCCGGAAGGGGCGGGGCTAAAGGGGGGGGCTTGCCGGGGCTCTAGGGGCCGTAGGGGGGAGGCTAAAAGGGGAATGGGCGAGGCAGAATCGTGTATAGGCAGGGCTAAAGGGGGAAAGGCCGTGGCTGAAGGCGGAATGGGCGTGGCTAAAGGGGGAATGGGCGGGGCCAAGGGCGGGGTGGGCGGGGCTAAGGGCGGAGTGGGCGGGGCTAAAGCCGGAAGGGGCGGGGCCAAAGGGGGGGGCTTGCCGGGGCTCTAGGGGCCGTAGGGGGGAGGCTAAAAGGGGAATGGGCGAGGCAGAATCGTGTATGGGCAGGGCTAAAGGGGGAAAGGCCGTGGCTGAAGGCGGAATGGGCGTGGCTAAAGGGGGAATGGGCGGCGCCAAGGGCGGGGTGGGCGGGGCTGAAGCCGGAAGGGGCGGGGCTAAAGCCGGAAGGGGCGGGGGTAAAGGGGGGGGCTTGCCGGGGCTCTAGGGGCCGTAGGGGGGAGGCTAAAAGGGGAATGGGCGAGGCAGAATCGTGTATGGGCAGGGCTAAAGGGGGAAAGGCCGTGGCTGAAGGCGGAATGGGCGTGGCTAAAGGGGGAATGGGCGGGGCCAAGGGCGGGGTGGGCGGGGCTAAGGGCGGAGTGGGCGGGGCTAAAGCCGGAGTGGGCGGGGCTAAAGCCGGAAGGGGCGGGGCTAAGGGGGGGGGGCTTGCCGGGGCTCTAGGGGCCGTAGGGGGGAGGCTAAAAGGGGAATGGGCGAGGCAGAATCGTATATGGGCAGGGCTAAAGGGGGAAAGGCCGTGGCTGAAGGCGGAATGGGCGTGGCTAAAGGAAAAATGGGCGGGGCCAAGGGCGGGGTGGGCGGGGCTAAGGGCGGAGGGGGGCGGGGCTAAAGTCGGAAGGGGCGGGGCTAAAGCCGGAAGGGGCGGGGCTAAAGGGGGGGGCTTGCCGGGGCTCTAGGGGCCGTAGGGGGGAGGCTAAAAGGGGAATGGGCGAGGCAGAATCGTGTATGGGCAGGGCTAAAGGGGGAAAGGCCGTGGCTGAAGGCGGAATGGGCGTGGCTAAAGGGGGAATGGGCGGGGCCAAGAGCGGGGTGGGCGGGGCCAAGGGCGGGGTGGGCGGGGCTAAGGGCGGAGTGGGCGGGGCTAAAGCCGGAAGGGGCGGGGCTAAAGGGGGGGGGCTTGCCGGGGCTCTAGGGGCCGTAGGGGGGAGGCTAAAAGGGGAATGGGCGAGGCAGAATCGTGTATGGGCAGGGCTAAAGGGGGAAAGGCCGTGGCTGAAGGCGGAATGGGCGTGGTTAAATGGAAAATGGGCGGGGCCAAGGGCGCGGTGGGCGGGGCTAAGGGCGGAGTGGGCGGGGCTAAAGCCGGAGTGGGCGGGGCTAAAGCCGGAAGGGGCGGGGCTAAAGGGGGGGCTTGCCGGGGCTCTAGGGGCCGTAGGGGGGAGGCTAAAAGGGGAATGGGCGAGGCAGAATCGTGTATGGGCAGGGCTAAAGGGGGAAAGGCCGTGGCTGAAGGCGGAATGGGCGTGGCTAAAGGGAAAATGGGCGGGGCCAAGGGCGGGGTGGGCGGGGCTAAGGGCGGAGTGGGCGGGGCTAAAGCCGGAAGGGGCGGGGCTAAAGCCGGAAGGGGCGGGGCTAAAGGGGGGGGGCTTGCCGGGGCTCTAGGGGCCGTAGGGGGGAGGCTAAAAGGGGAATGGGCGAGGCAGAATCGTGTATGGGCAGGGCTAAAGGGGGAAAGGCCGTGGCTGAAGGCGGAATGGGCGTGGCTAAAGGGGGAATGGGCGGGGCCAAGGGCGGGGTGGGCGGGGCTAAGGGCGGAGTGGGCGGGGCTAAAGCCGGAGTGGGCGGGGCTAAAGCCGGAAGGGGCGGGGCTAAATGGGGGGGCTTGCCGGGGCTCTAGGGGCCGTAGGGGGGGCGGCTAAAAGGGGAATGGGCGAGGCAGAATCGTGTATGGGCAGGGCTAAAGGGGGAAAGGCCGTGGCTGAAGGCGGAATGGGCGTGGCTAAAGGGGGAATGGGCGGGGCCAAGGGCGGGGTGGGCGGGGCTAAGGGCGGAGTGGGCGGGGCTAAAGCCGGAAGGGGCGGGGCTAAAGCCGGAAGGGGCGGGGCTAAAGGGGGGGCTTGCCGGGGCTCTAGGGGCCGTAGGGGGGAGGCTAAGAGGGGAATGGGCGAGGCAGAATCGTGTATGGGCAGGGCTAAAGGGGGAAAGGCCGTGGCTGAAGGCGGAATGGGCGTGGCTAAAGGGGGAATGGGCGGGGCCAAGGGCGGGGTGGGCGGGGCTAAGGGCGGAGTGGGCGGGGCTAAAGCCGGAAGGGGCGGGGCTAAAGGGGGGGGCTTGCCGGGGCTCTAGGGGCCGTAGGGGGGAGGCTAAAAGGGGAATGGGCGAGGCAGAATCGTGTATGGGCAGGGCTAAAGGGGGAAAGGCCGTGGCTGAAGGCGGAATGGGCGTGGCTAAAGGGGGAATGGGCGGGGCCAAGGGCGGGGTGGGCGGGGCTAAGGGCGGAGTGGGCGGGGCTAAAGCCGGAAGGGGCGGGGCTAAAGCCGGAAGGGGCGGGGCTAAAGGGGGGGCTTGCCGGGGCTCTAGGGGCCGTAGGGGGGAGGCTAAAAGGGGAATGGGCGAGGCAGAATCGTGTATGGGCAGGGCTAAAGGGGGAAAGGCCGTGGCTGAAGGCGGAATGGGCGTGGCTAAAGGGGGAATGGGCGGGGCCAAGGGCGGGGTGGGCGGGGCTAATGGCGGAGTGGGCGGGGCTAAAGCCGGAAGGGGCGGGGCTAAAGGGGGGGGCTTGCCGGGGCTCTAGGGGCCGTAGGGGGGAGGCTAAAAGGGGAATGGGCGAGGCAGAATCGTGTATAGGCAGGGCTAAAGGGGGAAAGGCCGTGGCTGAAGGCGGAATGGGCGTGGCTAAAGGGGGAATGGGCGGGGCCAAGGGCGGGGTGGGCGGGGCTAAGGGCGGAGTGGGCGGGGCTAAAGCCGGAAGGGGCGGGGCCAAAGGGGGGGGCTTGCCGGGGCTCTAGGGGCCGTAGGGGGGAGGCTAAAAGGGGAATGGGCGAGGCAGAATCGTGTATGGGCAGGGCTAAAGGGGGAAAGGCCGTGGCTGAAGGCGGAATGGGCGTGGCTAAAGGGGGAATGGGCGGCGCCAAGGGCGGGGTGGGCGGGGCTAAAGCCGGAAGGGGCGGGGCTAAAGCCGGAAGGGGCGGGGCTAAAGGGGGGGGCTTGCCGGGGCTCTAGGGGCCGTAGGGGGGAGGCTAAAAGGGGAATGGGCGAGGCAGAATCATGTATGGGCAGGGCTAAAGGGGGAAAGGCCGTGGCTGAAGGCGGAATGGGCGTGGCTAAAGGGGGAATGGGCGGGGCCAAGGGCGGGGTGGGCGGGGCTAAGGGCGGAGTGGGCGGGGCTAAAGCCGGAGTGGGCGGGGCTAAAGCCGGAAGGGGCGGGGCTAAGGGGGGGGGGGCTTGCCGGGGCTCTAGGGGCCGTAGGGGGGAGGCTAAAAGGGGAATGGGCGAGGCAGAATCGTATATGGGCAGGGCTAAAGGGGGAAAGGCCGTGGCTGAAGGCGGAATGGGCGTGGCTAAAGGAAAAATGGGCGGGGCCAAGGGCGGGGTGGGCGGGGCCAAGGGCGGAGGGGGCGGGGCTAAAGCCGGAAGGGGCGGGGCTAAAGCCGGAAGGGGCGGGGCTAAAGGGGGGGGCTTGCCGGGGCTCTAGGGGCCGTAGGGGGGAGGCTAAAAGGGGAATGGGCGAGGCAGAATCGTGTATGGGCAGGGCTAAAGGGGGAAAGGCCGTGGCTGAAGGCGGAATGGGCGTGGCTAAAGGGGGAATGGGCGGCGCCAAGGGCGGGGTGGGCGGGGCCAAGGGCGGAGTGGGCGGGTCTAAAGCCGGAAGGGGCGGGGCTAAAGCCGGAAGGGGCGGGGCTAAAGGGGGGGGCTTGCCGGGGCTCTAGGGGCCGTAGGGGGGAGGCTAAAAGGGGAATGGGCGAGGCAGAATCGTGTATGGGCAGGGCTAAAGGGGGAAAGGCCGTGGCTGAAGGCGGAATGGGCGTGGCTAAAGGGGGAATGGGCGGGGCCAAGGGCGGGGTGGGCGGGGCTAAGGGCGGAGTGGGCGGGGCTAAAGCCGGAAGGGGCGGGGCTAAAGGGGGGGGGCTTGCCGGGGCTCTAGGGGCCGTAGGGGGGAGGCTAAAAGGGGAATGGGCGAGGCAGAATCGTGTATGGGCAGGGCTAAAGGGGGAAAGGCCGTGGCTGAAGGCGGAATGGGCGTGGCTAAAGGGGGAATGGGCGGGGCCAAGGGCGCGGTGGGCGGGGCCAAGGGCGGAGTGGGCGGGGCTAAATCCGGAGTGGGCGGGGCTAAAGCCGGAAGGGGCGGGGCTAAAGGGGGGGGCTTGCCGGGGCTCTAGGGGCCGTAGGGGGGAGGCTAAAAGGGGAATGGGCGAGGCAGAATCGTGTATGGGCAGGGCTAAAGGGGGAAAGGCCGTGGCTGAAGGCGGAATGGGCGTGGCTAAAGGGAAAATGGGCGGGGCCAAGGGCGCGGTGGGCGGGGCTAAGGGCGGGGTGGGCGGGGCTAAAGCCGGAAGGGGCGGGGCTAAAGCCGGAAGGGGCGGGGCTAAAGGGGGGGCTTGCCGGGGCTCTAGGGGCCGTAGGGGGGAGGCTAAAAGGGGAATGGGCGAGGCAGAATCGTGTATGGGCAGGGCTAAAGGGGGAAAGGCCGTGGCTGAAGGCGGAATGGGCGTGGCTAAAGGGGGAATGGGCGGGGCCAAGGGCGGGGTGGGCGGGGCTAAGGGCGGAGTGGGCGGGGCTAAAGCCGGAAGGGGCGGGGCTAAAGGGGGGGGCTTGCCGGGGCTCTAGGGGCCGTAGGGGGGAGGCTAAAAGGGGAATGGGCGAGGCAGAATCGTGTATAGGCAGGGCTAAAGGGGGAAAGGCCGTGGCTGAAGGCGGAATGGGCGTGGCTAAAGGGGGAATGGGCGGGGCCAAGGGCGGGGTGGGCGGGGCTAAGGGCGGAGTGGGCGGGGCTAAAGCCGGAAGGGGCGGGGCCAAAGGGGGGGGCTTGCCGGGGCTCTAGGGGCCGTAGGGGGGAGGCTAAAAGGGGAATGGGCGAGGCAGAATCGTGTATGGGCAGGGCTAAAGGGGGAAAGGCCGTGGCTGAAGGCGGAATGGGCGTGGCTAAAGGGGGAATGGGCGGCGCCAAGGGCGGGGTGGGCGGGGCTGAAGCCGGAAGGGGCGGGGCTAAAGCCGGAAGGGGCGGGGCTAAAGGGGGGGGCTTGCCGGGGCTCTAGGGGCCGTAGGGGGGAGGCTAAAAGGGGAATGGGCGAGGCAGAATCGTGTATGGGCAGGGCTAAAGGGGGAAAGGCCGTGGCTGAAGGCGGAATGGGCGTGGCTAAAGGGGGAATGGGCGGGGCCAAGGGCGGGGTGGGCGGGGCTAAGGGCGGAGTGGGCGGGGCTAAAGCCGGAAGGGGCGGGGCTAAAGGGGGGGGCTTGCCGGGGCTCTAGGGGCCGTAGGGGGGAGGCTAAAAGGGGAATGGGCGAGGCAGAATCGTGTATGGGCAGGGCTAAAGGGGGAAAGGCCGTGGCTGAAGGCGGAATGGGCGTGGCTAAAGGGAAAATGGGCGGGGCCAAGGGCGGGGTGGGCGGGGCTAAGGGCGGGGTGGGCGGGGCTAAAGCCGGAATAGGCGGGGCTAAAGCCGGAAGGGGCGGGGCTAAAGGGGGGGCTTGCCGGGGCTCTAGGGGCCGTAGGGGGGAGGCTAAAAGGGGAATGGGCGAGGCAGAATCGTATATGGGCAGGGCTAAAGGGGGAAAGGCCGTGGCTGAAGGCGGAATGGGCGTGGCTAAAGGGGGAATGGGCGGGGCCAAGGGCGGGGTGGGCGGGGCTAATGGCGGAGTGGGCGGGGCTAAAGCCGGAAGGGGCGGGGCTAAAGCCGGAAGGGGCGGGGCTAAAGGGGGGGGCTTGCCGGGGCTCTAGGGGCCGTAGGGGGGAGGCTAAAAGGGGAATGGGCGAGGCAGAATCGTATATGGGCAGGGCTAAAGGGGGAAAGGCCGTGGCTGAAGGCGGAATGGGCGTGGCTAAAGGGGGAATGGGCGGGGCCAAGGGCGGGGTGGGCGGGGCTAAGGGCGGGGTGGGCGGGGCTAAAGTCGGAAGGGGCGGGGCTAAAGCCGGAAGGGGCGGGGCTAAAGGGGGGGGCTTGCCGGGGCTCTAGGGGCCGTAGGGGGGAGGCTAAAAGGGGAATGGGCGAGGCAGAATCGTGTATGGGCAGGGCTAAAGGGGGAAAGGCCGTGGCTGAAGGCGGAATGGGCGTGGCTAAAGGGAAAATGGGCGGGGCCAAGGGCAGGGTGGGCGGGGCTAAGGGCGGAGTGGGCGGGGCTAAAGCCGGAAGGGGCGGGGCTAAAGGGGGGGGCTTGCCGGGGCTCTAGGGGCCGTAGGGGGGAGGCTAAAAGGGGAATGGGCGAGGCAGAATCGTGTATGGGCAGGGCTAAAGGGGGAAAGGCCGTGGCTGAAGGCGGAATGGGCGTGGCTAAAGGGAAAATGGGCGGGGCCAAGGGCGCGGTGGGCGGGGCTAAGGGCGGTGTGGGCGGGGCTAAAGCCGGAAGGGGCGGGGCTAAAGCCGGAAGGGGCGGGGCTAAAGGGGGGGCTTGCCGGGGCTCTAGGGGCCGTAGGGGGGAGGCTAAAAGGGGAATGGGCGAGGCAGAATCGTATATGGGCAGGGCTAAAGGGGGAAAGGCCGTGGCTGAAGGCGGAATGGGCGTGGCTAAAGGGGGAATGGGCGGGGCCAAAGGCGGGGTGGGCGGGGCTAATGGCGGAGTGGGCGGGGCTAAAGCCGGAAGGGGCGGGGCTAAAGCCGGAAGGGGCGGGGCTAAAGGGGGGGGCTTGCCGGGGCTCTAGGGGCCGTAGGGGGGAGGCTAAAAGGGGAATGGGCGAGGCAGAATCGTATATGGGCAGGGCTAAAGGGGGAAAGGCCGTGGCTGAAGGCGGAATGGGCGTGGCTAAAGGGGGAATGGGCGGGGCCAAGGGCGGGGTGGGCGGGGCCAAGGGCGGGGTGGGCGGGGCTAAAGTCGGAAGGGGCGGGGCTAAAGCCGGAAGGGGCGGGGCTAAAGGGGGGGGCTTGCCGGGGCTCTAGGGGCCGTAGGGGGGAGGCTAAAAGGGGAATGGGCGAGGCAGAATCGTGTATGGGCAGGGCTAAAGGGGGAAAGGCCGTGGCTGAAGGCGGAATGGGCGTGGCTAAAGGGAAAATGGGCGGGGCCAAGGGCAGGGTGGGCGGGGCTAAGGGCGGAGTGGGCGGGGCTAAAGCCGGAAGGGGCGGGGCTAAAGGGGGGGGCTTGCCGGGGCTCTAGGGGCCGTAGGGGGGAGGCTAAAAGGGGAATGGGCGAGGCAGAATCGTGTATGGGCAGGGCTAAAGGGGGAAAGGCCGTGGCTGAAGGCGGAATGGGCGTGGCTAAAGGGAAAATGGGCGGGGCCAAGGGCGCGGTGGGCGGGGCTAAGGGCGGTGTGGGCGGGGCTAAAGCCGGAAGGGGCGGGGCTAAAGCCGGAAGGGGCGGGGCTAAAGGGGGGGCTTGCCGGGGCTCTAGGGGCCGTAGGGGGGAGGCTAAAAGGGGAATGGGCGAGGCAGAATCGTGTATGGGCAGGGCTAAAGGGGGAAAGGCCGTGGCTGAAGGCGGAATGGGCGTGGCTAAAGGGGGAATGGGCGGGGCCAAGGGCGGGGTGGGCGGGGCTAATGGCGGAGTGGGCGGGGCTAAAGCCGGAAGGGGCGGGGCTAAAGGGGGGGGCTTGCCGGGGCTCTAGGGGCCGTAGGGGGGAGGCTAAAAGGGGAATGGGCGAGGCAGAATCGTGTATAGGCAGGGCTAAAGGGGGAAAGGCCGTGGCTGAAGGCGGAATGGGCGTGGCTAAAGGGGGAATGGGCGGGGCCAAGGGCGGGGTGGGCGGGGCTAAGGGCGGAGTGGGCGGGGCTAAAGCCGGAAGGGGCGGGGCCAAAGGGGGGGGCTTGCCGGGGCTCTAGGGGCCGTAGGGGGGAGGCTAAAAGGGGAATGGGCGAGGCAGAATCGTGTATGGGCAGGGCTAAAGGGGGAAAGGCCGTGGCTGAAGGCGGAATGGGCGTGGCTAAAGGGGGAATGGGCGGCGCCAAGGGCGGGGTGGGCGGGGCTGAAGCCGGAAGGGGCGGGGCTAAAGCCGGAAGGGGCGGGGGTAAAGGGGGGGGCTTGCCGGGGCTCTAGGGGCCGTAGGGGGGAGGCTAAAAGGGGAATGGGCGAGGCAGAATCGTGTATGGGCAGGGCTAAAGGGGGAAAGGCCGTGGCTGAAGGCGGAATGGGCGTGGCTAAAGGGGGAATGGGCGGGGCCAAGGGCGGGGTGGGCGGGGCTAAGGGCGGAGTGGGCGGGGCTAAAGCCGGAGTGGGCGGGGCTAAAGCCGGAAGGGGCGGGGCTAAGGGGGGGGGGGCTTGCCGGGGCTCTAGGGGCCGTAGGGGGGAGGCTAAAAGGGGAATGGGCGAGGCAGAATCGTATATGGGCAGGGCTAAAGGGGGAAAGGCCGTGGCTGAAGGCGGAATGGGCGTGGCTAAAGGAAAAATGGGCGGGGCCAAGGGCGGGGTGGGCGGGGCTAAGGGCGGAGGGGGCGGGGCTAAAGTCGGAAGGGGCGGGGCTAAAGCCGGAAGGGGCGGGGCTAAAGGGGGGGGCTTGCCGGGGCTCTAGGGGCCGTAGGGGGGAGGCTAAAAGGGGAATGGGCGAGGCAGAATCGTGTATGGGCAGGGCTAAAGGGGGAAAGGCCGTGGCTGAAGGCGGAATGGGCGTGGCTAAAGGGGGAATGGGCGGGGCCAAGAGCGGGGTGGGCGGGGCCAAGGGCGGGGTGGGCGGGGCTAAGGGCGGAGTGGGCGGGGCTAAAGCCGGAAGGGGCGGGGCTAAAGGGGGGGGGCTTGCCGGGGCTCTAGGGGCCGTAGGGGGGAGGCTAAAAGGGGAATGGGCGAGGCAGAATCGTGTATGGGCAGGGCTAAAGGGGGAAAGGCCGTGGCTGAAGGCGGAATGGGCGTGGTTAAATGGAAAATGGGCGGGGCCAAGGGCGCGGTGGGCGGGGCTAAGGGCGGAGTGGGCGGGGCTAAAGCCGGAGTGGGCGGGGCTAAAGCCGGAAGGGGCGGGGCTAAAGGGGGGGCTTGCCGGGGCTCTAGGGGCCGTAGGGGGGAGGCTAAAAGGGGAATGGGCGAGGCAGAATCGTGTATGGGCAGGGCTAAAGGGGGAAAGGCCGTGGCTGAAGGCGGAATGGGCGTGGCTAAAGGGAAAATGGGCGGGGCCAAGGGCGGGGTGGGCGGGGCTAAGGGCGGAGTGGGCGGGGCTAAAGCCGGAAGGGGCGGGGCTAAAGCCGGAAGGGGCGGGGCTAAAGGGGGGGGGCTTGCCGGGGCTCTAGGGGCCGTAGGGGGGAGGCTAAAAGGGGAATGGGCGAGGCAAAATCGTGTATGGGCAGGGCTAAAGGGGGAAAGGCCGTGGCTGAAGGCGGAATGGGCGTGGCTAAAGGGGGAATGGGCGGGGCCAAGGGCGGGGTGGGCGGGGCTAAGGGCGGAGTGGGCGGGGCTAAAGCCGGAGTGGGCGGGGCTAAAGCCGGAAGGGGCGGGGCTAAATGGGGGGCTTGCCGGGGCTCTAGGGGCCGTAGGGGGGGCGGCTAAAAGGGGAATGGGCGAGGCAGAATCGTGTATGGGCAGGGCTAAAGGGGGAAAGGCCGTGGCTGAAGGCGGAATGGGCGTGGCTAAAGGGGGAATGGGCGGGGCCAAGGGCGGGGTGGGCGGGGCTAAGGGCGGAGTGGGCGGGGCTAAAGCCGGAAGGGGCGGGGCTAAAGCCGGAAGGGGCGGGGCTAAAGGGGGGGCTTGCCGGGGCTCTAGGGGCCGTAGGGGGGAGGCTAAGAGGGGAATGGGCGAGGCAGAATCGTGTATGGGCAGGGCTAAAGGGGGAAAGGCCGTGGCTGAAGGCGGAATGGGCGTGGCTAAAAGGGGAATGGGCGGGGCCAAGGGCGGGGTGGGCGGGGCTAAGGGCGGAGTGGGCGGGGCTAAAGCCGGAAGGGGCGGGGCTAAAGGGGGGGGCTTGCCGGGGCTCTAGGGGCCGTAGGGGGGAGGCTAAAAGGGGAATGGGCGAGGCAGAATCGTGTATGGGCAGGGCTAAAGGGGGAAAGGCCGTGGCTGAAGGCGGAATGGGCGTGGCTAAAGGGGGAATGGGCGGGGCCAAGGGCGGGGTGGGCGGGGCTAAGGGCGGAGTGGGCGGGGCTAAAGCCGGAAGGGGCGGGGCTAAAGCCGGAAGGGGCGGGGCTAAAGGGGGGGCTTGCCGGGGCTCTAGGGGCCGTAGGGGGGAGGCTAAAAGGGGAATGGGCGAGGCAGAATCGTGTATGGGCAGGGCTAAAGGGGGAAAGGCCGTGGCTGAAGGCGGAATGGGCGTGGCTAAAGGGGGAATGGGCGGGGCCAAGGGCGGGGTGGGCGGGGCTAATGGCGGAGTGGGCGGGGCTAAAGCCGGAAGGGGCGGGGCTAAAGGGGGGGGCTTGCCGGGGCTCTAGGGGCCGTAGGGGGGAGGCTAAAAGGGGAATGGGCGAGGCAGAATCGTGTATAGGCAGGGCTAAAGGGGGAAAGGCCGTGGCTGAAGGCGGAATGGGCGTGGCTAAAGGGGGAATGGGCGGGGCCAAGGGCGGGGTGGGCGGGGCTAAGGGCGGAGTGGGCGGGGCTAAAGCCGGAAGGGGCGGGGCCAAAGGGGGGGGCTTGCCGGGGCTCTAGGGGCCGTAGGGGGGAGGCTAAAAGGGGAATGGGCGAGGCAGAATCGTGTATGGGCAGGGCTAAAGGGGGAAAGGCCGTGGCTGAAGGCGGAATGGGCGTGGCTAAAGGGGGAATGGGCGGCGCCAAGGGCGGGGTGGGCGGGGCTAAAGCCGGAAGGGGCGGGGCTAAAGCCGGAAGGGGCGGGGCTAAAGGGGGGGGCTTGCCGGGGCTCTAGGGGCCGTAGGGGGGAGGCTAAAAGGGGAATGGGCGAGGCAGAATCATGTATGGGCAGGGCTAAAGGGGGAAAGGCCGTGGCTGAAGGCGGAATGGGCGTGGCTAAAGGGGGAATGGGCGGGGCCAAGGGCGGGGTGGGCGGGGCTAAGGGCGGAGTGGGCGGGGCTAAAGCCGGAGTGGGCGGGGCTAAAGCCGGAAGGGGCGGGGCTAAGGGGGGGGGGGGCTTGCCGGGGCTCTAGGGGCCGTAGGGGGGAGGCTAAAAGGGGAATGGGCGAGGCAGAATCGTATATGGGCAGGGCTAAAGGGGGAAAGGCCGTGGCTGAAGGCGGAATGGGCGTGGCTAAAGGAAAAATGGGCGGGGCCAAGGGCGGGGTGGGCGGGGCCAAGGGCGGAGGGGGCGGGGCTAAAGCCGGAAGGGGCGGGGCTAAAGCCGGAAGGGGCGGGGCTAAAGGGGGGGGCTTGCCGGGGCTCTAGGGGCCGTAGGGGGGAGGCTAAAAGGGGAATGGGCGAGGCAGAATCGTGTATGGGCAGGGCTAAAGGGGGAAAGGCCGTGGCTGAAGGCGGAATGGGCGTGGCTAAAGGGGGAATGGGCGGCGCCAAGGGCGGGGTGGGCGGGGCCAAGGGCGGAGTGGGCGGGTCTAAAGCCGGAAGGGGCGGGGCTAAAGCCGGAAGGGGCGGGGCTAAAGGGGGGGGCTTGCCGGGGCTCTAGGGGCCGTAGGGGGGAGGCTAAAAGGGGAATGGGCGAGGCAGAATCGTGTATGGGCAGGGCTAAAGGGGGAAAGGCCGTGGCTGAAGGCGGAATGGGCGTGGCTAAAGGGGGAATGGGCGGGGCCAAGGGCGGGGTGGGCGGGGCTAAGGGCGGAGTGGGCGGGGCTAAAGCCGGAAGGGGCGGGGCTAAAGGGGGGGGGCTTGCCGGGGCTCTAGGGGCCGTAGGGGGGAGGCTAAAAGGGGAATGGGCGAGGCAGAATCGTGTATGGGCAGGGCTAAAGGGGGAAAGGCCGTGGCTGAAGGCGGAATGGGCGTGGCTAGAGGGGGAATGGGCGGGGCCAAGGGCGCGGTGGGCGGGGCTAAGGGCGGAGTGGGCGGGGCTAAATCCGGAGTGGGCGGGGCTAAAGCCGGAAGGGGCGGGGCTAAAGGGGGGGGCTTGCCGGGGCTCTAGGGGCCGTAGGGGGGAGGCTAAAAGGGGAATGGGCGAGGCAGAATCGTGTATGGGCAGGGCTAAAGGGGGAAAGGCCGTGGCTGAAGGCGGAATGGGCGTGGCTAAAGGGAAAATTGGCGGGGCCAAGGGCGCGGTGGGCGGGGCTAAGGGCGGGGTGGGCGGGGCTAAAGCCGGAAGGGGCGGGGCTAAAGCCGGAAGGGGCGGGGCTAAAGGGGGGGCTTGCCGGGGCTCTAGGGGCCGTAGGGGGGAGGCTAAAAGGGGAATGGGCGAGGCAGAATCGTGTATGGGCAGGGCTAAAGGGGGAAAGGCCGTGGCTGAAGGCGGAATGGGCGTGGCTAAAGGGGGAATGGGCGGGGCCAAGGGCGGGGTGGGCGGGGCTAAGGGCGGAGTGGGCGGGGCTAAAGCCGGAAGGGGCGGGGCTAAAGGGGGGGGCTTGCCGGGGCTCTAGGGGCCGTAGGGGGGAGGCTAAAAGGGGAATGGGCGAGGCAGAATCGTGTATAGGCAGGGCTAAAGGGGGAAAGGCCGTGGCTGAAGGCGGAATGGGCGTGGCTAAAGGGGGAATGGGCGGGGCCAAGGGCGGGGTGGGCGGGGCTAAGGGCGGAGTGGGCGGGGCTAAAGCCGGAAGGGGCGGGGCCAAAGGGGGGGGCTTGCCGGGGCTCTAGGGGCCGTAGGGGGGAGGCTAAAAGGGGAATGGGCGAGGCAGAATCGTGTATGGGCAGGGCTAAAGGGGGAAAGGCCGTGGCTGAAGGCGGAATGGGCGTGGCTAAAGGGGGAATGGGCGGCGCCAAGGGCGGGGTGGGCGGGGCTGAAGCCGGAAGGGGCGGGGCTAAAGCCGGAAGGGGCGGGGCTAAAGGGGGGGGCTTGCCGGGGCTCTAGGGGCCGTAGGGGGGAGGCTAAAAGGGGAATGGGCGAGGCAGAATCGTGTATGGGCAGGGCTAAAGGGGGAAAGGCCGTGGCTGAAGGCGGAATGGGCGTGGCTAAAGGGGGAATGGGCGGGGCCAAGGGCGGGGTGGGCGGGGCTAAGGGCGGAGTGGTCGGGGCTAAAGCCGGAAGGGGCGGGGCTAAAGGGGGGGGCTTGCCGGGGCTCTAGGGGCCGTAGGGGGGAGGCTAAAAGGGGAATGGGCGAGGCAGAATCGTGTATGGGCAGGGCTAAAGGGGGAAAGGCCGTGGCTGAAGGCGGAATGGGCGTGGCTAAAGGGAAAATGGGCGGGGCCAAGGGCGGGGTGGGCGGGGCTAAGGGCGGGGTGGGCGGGGCTAAAGCCGGAATAGGCGGGGCTAAAGCCGGAAGGGGCGGGGCTAAAGGGGGGGCTTGCCGGGGCTCTAGGGGCCGTAGGGGGGAGGCTAAAAGGGGAATGGGCGAGGCAGAATCGTATATGGGCAGGGCTAAAGGGGGAAAGGCCGTGGCTGAAGGCGGAATGGGCGTGGCTAAAGGGGGAATGGGCGGGGCCAAGGGCGGGGTGGGCGGGGCTAATGGCGGAGTGGGCGGGGCTAAAGCCGGAAGGGGCGGGGCTAAAGCCGGAAGGGGCGGGGCTAAAGGGGGGGGGCTTGCCGGGGCTCTAGGGGCCGTAGGGGGGAGGCTAAAAGGGGAATGGGCGAGGCAGAATCGTATATGGGCAGGGCTAAAGGGGGAAAGGCCGTGGCTGAAGGCGGAATGGGCGTGGCTAAAGGGGGAATGGGCGGGGCCAAGGGCGGGGTGGGCGGGGCTAAGGGCGGGGTGGGCGGGGCTAAAGTCGGAAGGGGCGGGGCTAAAGCCGGAAGGGGCGGGGCTAAAGGGGGGGCTTGCCGGGGCTCTAGGGGCCGTAGGGGGGAGGCTAAAAGGGGAATGGGCGAGGCAGAATCGTGTATGGGCAGGGCTAAAGGGGGAAAGGCCGTGGCTGAAGGCGGAATGGGCGTGGCTAAAGGGAAAATGGGCGGGGCCAAGGGCAGGGTGGGCGGGGCTAAGGGCGGAGTGGGCGGGGCTAAAGCCGGAAGGGGCGGGGCTAAAGGGGGGGGCTTGCCGGGGCTCTAGGGGCCGTAGGGGGGAGGCTAAAAGGGGAATGGGCGAGGCAGAATCGTGTATGGGCAGGGCTAAAGGGGGAAAGGCCGTGGCTGAAGGCGGAATGGGCGTGGCTAAAGGGGGAATGGGCGGGGCCAAGGGCGCGGTGGGCGGGGCTAAGGGCGGTGTGGGCGGGGCTAAAGCCGGAAGGGGCGGGGCTAAAGCCGGAAGGGGCGGGGCTAAAGGGGGGGCTTGCCGGGGCTCTAGGGGCCGTAGGGGGGAGGCTAAAAGGGGAATGGGCGAGGCAGAATCGTATATGGGCAGGGCTAAAGGGGGAAAGGCCGTGGCTGAAGGCGGAATGGGCGTGGCTAAAGGGGGAATGGGCGGGGCCAAAGGCGGGGTGGGCGGGGCTAATGGCGGAGTGGGCGGGGCTAAAGCCGGAAGGGGCGGGGCTAAAGCCGGAAGGGGCGGGGCTAAAGGGGGGGGCTTGCCGGGGCTCTAGGGGCCGTAGGGGGGAGGCTAAAAGGGGAATGGGCGAGGCAGAATCGTATATGGGCAGGGCTAAAGGGGGAAAGGCCGTGGCTGAAGGCGGAATGGGCGTGGCTAAAGGGGGAATGGGCGGGGCCAAGGGCGGGGTGGGCGGGGCTAAGGGCGGGGTGGGCGGGGCTAAAGTCGGAAGGGGCGGGGCTAAAGCCGGAAGGGGCGGGGCTAAAGGGGGGGGCTTGCCGGGGCTCTAGGGGCCGTAGGGGGGAGGCTAAAAGGGGAATGGGCGAGGCAGAATCGTGTATGGGCAGGGCTAAAGGGGGAAAGGCCGTGGCTGAAGGCGGAATGGGCGTGGCTAAAGGGAAAATGGGCGGGGCCAAGGGCAGGGTGGGCGGGGCTAAGGGCGGAGTGGGCGGGGCTAAAGCCGGAAGGGGCGGGGCTAAAGGGGGGGGCTTGCCGGGGCTCTAGGGGCCGTAGGGGGGAGGCTAAAAGGGGAATGGGCGAGGCAGAATCGTGTATGGGCAGGGCTAAAGGGGGAAAGGCCGTGGCTGAAGGCGGAATGGGCGTGGCTAAAGGGAAAATGGGCGGGGCCAAGGGCGCGGTGGGCGGGGCTAAGGGCGGTGTGGGCGGGGCTAAAGCCGGAAGGGGCGGGGCTAAAGCCGGAAGGGGCGGGGCTAAAGGGGGGGCTTGCCGGGGCTCTAGGGGCCGTAGGGGGGAGGCTAAAAGGGGAATGGGCGAGGCAGAATCGTGTATGGGCAGGGCTAAAGGGGGAAAGGCCGTGGCTGAAGGCGGAATGGGCGTGGCTAAAGGGGGAATGGGCGGGGCCAAGGGCGGGGTGGGCGGGGCTAATGGCGGAGTGGGCGGGGCTAAAGCCGGAAGGGGCGGGGCTAAAGGGGGGGGCTTGCCGGGGCTCTAGGGGCCGTAGGGGGGAGGCTAAAAGGGGAATGGGCGAGGCAGAATCGTGTATAGGCAGGGCTAAAGGGGGAAAGGCCGTGGCTGAAGGCGGAATGGGCGTGGCTAAAGGGGGAATGGGCGGGGCCAAGGGCGGGGTGGGCGGGGCTAAGGGCGGAGTGGGCGGGGCTAAAGCCGGAAGGGGCGGGGCCAAAGGGGGGGGCTTGCCGGGGCTCTAGGGGCCGTAGGGGGGAGGCTAAAAGGGGAATGGGCGAGGCAGAATCGTGTATGGGCAGGGCTAAAGGGGGAAAGGCCGTGGCTGAAGGCGGAATGGGCGTGGCTAAAGGGGGAATGGGCGGCGCCAAGGGCGGGGTGGGCGGGGCTGAAGCCGGAAGGGGCGGGGCTAAAGCCGGAAGGGGCGGGGGTAAAGGGGGGGGCTTGCCGGGGCTCTAGGGGCCGTAGGGGGGAGGCTAAAAGGGGAATGGGCGAGGCAGAATCGTGTATGGGCAGGGCTAAAGGGGGAAAGGCCGTGGCTGAAGGCGGAATGGGCGTGGCTAAAGGGGGAATGGGCGGGGCCAAGGGCGGGGTGGGCGGGGCTAAGGGCGGAGTGGGCGGGGCTAAAGCCGGAGTGGGCGGGGCTAAAGCCGGAAGGGGCGGGGCTAAGGGGGGGGGGCTTGCCGGGGCTCTAGGGGCCGTAGGGGGGAGGCTAAAAGGGGAATGGGCGAGGCAGAATCGTATATGGGCAGGGCTAAAGGGGGAAAGGCCGTGGCTGAAGGCGGAATGGGCGTGGCTAAAGGAAAAATGGGCGGGGCCAAGGGCGGGGTGGGCGGGGCTAAGGGCGGAGGGGGCGGGGCTAAAGTCGGAAGGGGCGGGGCTAAAGCCGGAAGGGGCGGGGCTAAAGGGGGGGGCTTGCCGGGGCTCTAGGGGCCGTAGGGGGGAGGCTAAAAGGGGAATGGGCGAGGCAGAATCGTGTATGGGCAGGGCTAAAGGGGGAAAGGCCGTGGCTGAAGGCGGAATGGGCGTGGCTAAAGGGGGAATGGGCGGGGCCAAGAGCGGGGTGGGCGGGGCCAAGGGCGGGGTGGGCGGGGCTAAGGGCGGAGTGGGCGGGGCTAAAGCCGGAAGGGGCGGGGCTAAAGGGGGGGGGCTTGCCGGGGCTCTAGGGGCCGTAGGGGGGAGGCTAAAAGGGGAATGGGCGAGGCAGAATCGTGTATGGGCAGGGCTAAAGGGGGAAAGGCCGTGGCTGAAGGCGGAATGGGCGTGGTTAAATGGAAAATGGGCGGGGCCAAGGGCGGGGTGGGCGGGTCTAAGGGCGGGGTGGGCGGGGCTAAAGCCGGAGTGGGCGGGGCTAAAGCCGGAAGGGGCGGGGCTAAAGGGGGGGCTTGCCGGGGCTCTAGGGGCCGTAGGGGGGAGGCTAAAAGGGGAATGGGCGAGGCAGAATCGTGTATGGGCAGGGCTAAAGGGGGAAAGGCCGTGGCTGAAGGCGGAATGGGCGTGGCTAAAGGGAAAATGGGCGGGGCCAAGGGCGGGGTGGGCGGGGCTAAGGGCGGAGTGGGCGGGGCTAAAGTCGGAAGGGGCGGGGCTAAAGCCGGAAGGGGCGGGGCTAAAGGGGGGGGGCTTGCCGGGGCTCTAGGGGCCGTAGGGGGGAGGCTAAAAGGGGAATGGGCGAGGCAAAATCGTGTATGGGCAGGGCTAAAGAGGGAAAGGCCGTGGCTGAAGGCGGAATGGGCGTGGCTAAAGGGGGAATGGGCGGGGCCAAGGGCGGGGTGGGCGGGGCTAAGGGCGGAGTGGGCGGGGCTAAAGCCGGAGTGGGCGGGGCTAAAGCCGGAAGGGGCGGGGCTAAATGGGGGGCTTGCCGGGGCTCTAGGGGCCGTAGGGGGGGCGGCTAAAAGGGGAATGGGCGAGGCAGAATCGTGTATGGGCAGGGCTAAAGGGGGAAAGGCCGTGGCTGAAGGCGGAATGGGCGTGGCTAAAGGGGGAATGGGCGGGGCCAAGGGCGGGGTGGGCGGGGCTAAGGGCGGAGTGGGCGGGGCTAAAGCCGGAAGGGGCGGGGCTAAAGCCGGAAGGGGCGGGGCTAAAGGGGGGGCTTGCCGGGGCTCTAGGGGCCGTAGGGGGGAGGCTAAGAGGGGAATGGGCGAGGCAGAATCGTGTATGGGCAGGGCTAAAGGGGGAAAGGCCGTGGCTGAAGGCGGAATGGGCGTGGCTAAAGGGGGAATGGGCGGGGCCAAGGGCGGGGTGGGCGGGGCTAAGGGCGGAGTGGGCGGGGCTAAAGCCGGAAGGGGCGGGGCTAAAGGGGGGGGCTTGCCGGGGCTCTAGGGGCCGTAGGGGGGAGGCTAAAAGGGGAATGGGCGAGGCAGAATCGTGTATGGGCAGGGCTAAAGGGGGAAAGGCCGTGGCTGAAGGCGGAATGGGCGTGGCTAAAGGGAAAATGGGCGGGGCCAAGGGCGGGGTGGGCGGGGCTAAGGGCGGGGCGGGCGGGGCTAAAGCCGGAAGGGGCGGGGCTAAAGCCGGAAGGGGCGGGGCTAAAGGGGGGGCTTGCCGGGGCTCTAGGGGCCGTAGGGGGGAGGCTAAAAGGGGAATGGGCGAGGCAGAATCGTGTATGGGCAGGGCTAAAGGGGGAAAGGCCGTGGCTGAAGGCGGAATGGGCGTGGCTAAAGGGGGAATGGGCGGGGCCAAGGGCGGGGTGGGCGGGGCTAAGGGCGGAGTGGGCGGGGCTAAAGCCGGAAGGGGCGGGGCTAAAGGGGGGGGCTTGCCGGGGCTCTAGGGGCCGTAGGGGGGAGGCTAAAAGGGGAATGGGCGAGGCAGAATCGTGTATAGGCAGGGCTAAAGGGGGAAAGGCCGTGGCTGAAGGCGGAATGGGCGTGGCTAAAGGGGGAATGGGCGGGGCCAAGGGCGGGGTGGGCGGGGCTAAGGGCGGAGTGGGCGGGGCTAAAGCCGGAAGGGGCGGGGCCAAAGGGGGGGGCTTGCCGGGGCTCTAGGGGCCGTAGGGGGGAGGCTAAAAGGGGAATGGGCGAGGCAGAATCGTGTATGGGCAGGGCTAAAGGGGGAAAGGCCGTGGCTGAAGGCGGAATGGGCGTGGCTAAAGGGGGAATGGGCGGCGCCAAGGGCGGGGTGGGCGGGGCTAAAGCCGGAAGGGGCGGGGCTAAAGCCGGAAGGGGCGGGGCTAAAGGGGGGGGCTTGCCGGGGCTCTAGGGGCCGTAGGGGGGAGGCTAAAAGGGGAATGGGCGAGGCAGAATCATGTATGGGCAGGGCTAAAGGGGGAAAGGCCGTGGCTGAAGGCGGAATGGGCGTGGCTAAAGGGGGAATGGGCGGGGCCAAGGGCGGGGTGGGCGGGGCTAAGGGCGGAGTGGGCGGGGCTAAAGCCGGAGTGGGCGGGGCTAAAGCCGGAAGGGGCGGGGCTAAGGGGGGGGGGGCTTGCCGGGGCTCTAGGGGCCGTAGGGGGGAGGCTAAAAGGGGAATGGGCGAGGCAGAATCGTATATGGGCAGGGCTAAAGGGGGAAAGGCCGTGGCTGAAGGCGGAATGGGCGTGGCTAAAGGAAAAAT